>NW_006969041.1:0-595 GCF_000164805.1 Carlito syrichta | reverse complement strand
CTCCCAAAGTGCTGGGATAATGTGACTGACACCCCAAACAAAGCCTCGATCTTTCAGCAAAAATGAACCAGAAGGCTTGGCGCTGCGGCCCATGCCTGGAATCCCAGCACTCTGGGAGACTGAGGCAGGAGGATGGCTGGAGCCCAGGAGCCCAAGGCCCAGGCTGGGTCACACAGGGCGACTCCGTTTCCGCACCCATTCAAAGAGGTGATCTGGGGTGGAGGTGCCCATCGTCCCAGAAATTCTGGAGCATGAGATGGGAGGACTGTCAGAAACTATGATTTTGAGATGGGCGTTGAACAATGGTCGTGTACCCAGGCCCCAGCCTGGGCCTCAGAGCCATACCCTGTCTCCAAAAAATTCAGAATCGTACACAGATTCTCAACTGTGTGTGCTGTCTTCACAGGGCAACTGGTTTTAGAGGCAGGAAAAATAGATTGGGGGAAAGAATGGTTTCCAGGTGAGGGATGTGTCCCTGGCCTTTCTTGGAAGAAGGTGCTTGTTGCCGAGTCAGTGGGTCAGCCTGCCTGTGGCACATTTCTAACCTCAGAGAGTAGAGCTGGTAATAAACCAGCTGGAGAGCCTTGGGAACTTG
>NW_006969040.1:0-733 GCF_000164805.1 Carlito syrichta | reverse complement strand
AGCAAGATGACTTAAGTTTTTTTGGGATTGAGGACCCAAGTAACGGCGATTCCTTTATCTTACTTAGCAATAGGGCAGTGAAGTTTCTTTATGTGAGGACTTCCATTACCCAGATTCCTACTTCAAAAACCTGATTCGTGATTACGTCTTAAGAAGACGGCCTGTAGTTTTTGGGAATGAGAACTAATATAAAGAAGATTCCTTATACTTCCTTAGCAATATGGTGCGTAGTTTCCTGTACATGATGACCACCATTACACAGCTTACTGCTTCACTCTGCAGCATACCGAGACAGTTCCTGGTGACCGAGAATTCCAGTTTTTTGGATATCAAGGGAAAGACGTCCATAATATTCTTTGGGAACTGGAATCCAAGATTCCAGGTTTCCTTTAACAAAATTTCCCCAAAATGTGGAATATTCCAAACCGAATCCTCAATTCCTACCTGCGCACACACAAGAAATTTCTGTATTTTGAGGTCACCTGAATCGAGAACTTTTGTACCAGTGTACCTTTTGATTATGGGGAATATGATTATGGTCGTTGATGGTCCCAGGAAACAAAAGGATTTCTAGCATTTCTAGGGCCAAATCCTTGATTACAACTAACAAGAGGACCAGCGAGATCCTGAGGATCTGTAATAACAGATTTATCGTATCCACGGAGCAAGTAGCTCTGAAAATATAGGGACCCAGAAGGCCAGATTGCTGATAAAACATTATCAAGAGGCTCTG
>NW_006969039.1:0-759 GCF_000164805.1 Carlito syrichta | reverse complement strand
CCACAGACTCAGGCTGGCTGCTGGTCTCGGCCTCCCAAAGCACTAGGATGATGAGGCTGAACCCCTGACCCCACCCTCGATCCTTTGTCAAAAATGAAACAGGAGGCCTGGCACAGCATCCCTCACCTGGAATCCCAGTGCTCTGGGTGGCCAAGGTGGGAGGATGACTGGAGCCCAGGAGCCCAAGGCCAGCCCGGGCTGTGCAGGGAGACATCATCTCTGCACCCATCCAAACAGGGGTCTGATTTCAAGGTGACCATCATCCTGGCCACTATGGAGGCTGAGGCAGGAGGATATCCAGAGCTCATGATCTCAAGGCTGGCAGAGAATGACAGTCTTGTCCCCAGCCCCTCCTATGACACAGAACCAGACCCTATCTCCAAAAACATCATAATCATACACAGATTCTCAAGTGCATGTGGTGTGTTCACAGGGTGACTGGCTTTAGAGCCAGGAAACATTGGTTTCGGGTGGGGATGTTTCCCTGGTCTTTTTGGCGGAAGGTCCTCACTGCTGAGTGTGAGGATCGGCCTGACTTGGGCACAGTTGTCACCTTGGAGAGAAGAGCTGGCGCTAACTCTGTCAGGGAACCTTGGGAACTCCCACACCAAAGTGGGGGCAGACATTTGGGGCTGTAAGGTGTTGAACGTGGGGGACCTTCACATGTGGCAGGGGTGGGATGAAGGACTGATGGCAGAAGATTTACAGGAGAATGGATTTCTTTCTTTTCCTTTCTCTCTTTTGTTCCTCACTCAGATG
>NW_006969038.1:0-461 GCF_000164805.1 Carlito syrichta | reverse complement strand
CCAAGATGATGATGGGACAGTGTCCTGAAGACCCCTTTTGGATTGTGTTTTCTTTTTTTAAAATCCAGGTCAGGGGTGGGGGGAGAGACAGGGGAAAGGATTGCTTGAGCCCAGGGATTTGAGACAAACCTGGATAGCATAACACATCCATGTAGCTATAAAAGCTGAAAGAATTTAGCTGAAAGTGGTCGCACATGCCTGTAGTTCCAGATCCTTGGGAGTCTCAGATGGAAAAATCCTTTGAGTGCAAGTTAAGGTTGTGATAAGCTGTGATGGTGCCATTTCTTTCCTGCCTGGGTGACGGAGTGAGACTCAAATTCATAAAATACATTTCATTTAATTTTAAAGAGTCATATTTTCTTCTTTTTTTTTGAGTTGGAGTCTCACTCTTGTCACCCAGGCTAGAATGCAATGGCATGTTCACGGTCACCACTGTCTTCACCCGCTAGGCTTAGGTAATC
>NW_006969037.1:0-853 GCF_000164805.1 Carlito syrichta | reverse complement strand
CCTAGTAAGTAACACTCCTCTGGGAATGGTGATCAGTAACTGGTCTCCTCATAGTGTGTACCAATGACAAACCCTCCTTTTTGATGATGTCCAGTGAATGGTCATCATCAGTGATGGGTGCCACAGGAACTGGCCCTCCTCTGTGATGATTTGCCCTTTGACTGGCCCTCCTTTACAATGGGAGCACCATTGACTGACTCTCCCCAGTCATTGGTGTCACATTGATTAGCCCTCCTCTGTGTGGGTGTCCCAGTGACTAACCCTCTTCTGTGAGGGTTGCTTCTGTGACTGGTCCACCTCTGTGATGGGTGAACAGTGATTGACCTTCCTCTGTTTTTGGGCTCTAAATGAATGTCCCAGTGACTTGCTCTCTTCTGGGCTTCGGTGTTTCAAGAACTAGCCCTCTTCTATGATAGCGGTCCCATTGACAGGCCCTTGTTTGTAATATGTGCCTCAGTGTCTGCTTTTTCTCTTTGACAGGTAGCCCAGTGACTGGTCATCCTCTGTGAGAGGGGTCCCAGTGAATGACTCTTACCTGTGATGGGTGCCTCAGTGACTATCCCTCCTTTGTATTTCATGCCTAATTGACTGACCCGTTGTGATAGGTGTCCCATCTGATTTTTCCTGTGTTTTCCGTGTCTCAGTGACTGCCTCTCTTTCGTGATGGGTTCCCTTATTATTTGAATTCTTCTGTGATGGGTGCTTCAGAGAATGGCAATACTCCATAATGTGTAACCCAGTGATTCTGTGATAGGAGTTTCAATCACTGGGCCTTCTCAGTAGGGTTGACCCCATGAATAGCCTGCCTTTTTTATGAGTGTCATAGTTCCTGAGCCCCCTCCAACATTGGTGC
>NW_006969036.1:0-647 GCF_000164805.1 Carlito syrichta | reverse complement strand
GAGTCCTCGTTTCTACACTCCATCCCAAAATCAGCCTCATATGGTGGCATGCATCTGACGTTCCGGCTCCTTGGAAGGCCGAGGGGCAAAGGTTCTCCAGAGCCTGGAAAACTGAGACTGCTATAGACAGGAATGAGCTACCGCCTTCCAGCCTAGGCAAAGGAGTGAGACAGCAACTAAAAAAACGGAAGCAAAGAAGAGCATCCATTTGTGTATGGAGTTGGGATGATTGTGAACAGACTGAGATCATTTTGGAAGGAGGCCCCAGCCTTGGGCTTAGAGTTCTTGAAAAATGGTGGATTGTCCGACAATCGGGCTGTGTCTTTGAGAGGCTGAGGTGGGGGACTGCTGGAGTCTAGGAATTTGAGACCAGTCTGGGCCATGTAACGTTATCTCGTCACTCCCCAGAACCCAAACACTGGAGTTACACGTATTGGTGCCTGTGGTCCCGGCTACATGGGAATGGTGGCCTCCATCCCAGGGTATTCCTTTTCATTGTCCCTGCTGACAGAACATGCAATTCCAGGCCAGGTACCGTGGCTCACTGCTGTCTGCCCCACACCCAGGGAGGCAAGGTGATAGGCTGCCTGAGCCCAGGGATCGGAGACCAGTGTGGGCGATGTGGACAGACCTCGTCTTAGTGAGAA
>NW_006969035.1:0-745 GCF_000164805.1 Carlito syrichta | reverse complement strand
GTATAATCAAGAATCAAGGTTTCGTGCTCGTCTCATGTTTCGGAGATATTTGGCGTGTGGGTATTATGAATCAGTCATATCAAGACTCCCGCAACATTACAGTCATAGTGAGATTTATAATCAGCTATCTGATATTACATTCCCTTAGGTTCCTCAGGACAATAAAGGCCAGATTCCCGGAATAAAGGTATCATTTTGCTGTATTAGGATGTAAATTTGGTCTTAACATAAACTTGGTAATCCTTATATTTCCTGTTGTAATTTATCTGGAGAGGGGCCGAGGATTTTGCAGTTGACAATAATTTAGTACGAATTATTAAAATGTAACCAGGATTCATGTAATCGAGGTCCCTCGGAAATATCTGGACATCTGCATTTTTGTATACAGAGTTTTGGAATCCACATGGACAGAAAAATCAGGGCATCTTGCTGAGAACGGAAAGGGAATCCGGTTCTTCGAGTTCTCAATCGCCTGAATATACAAGGTCTCTTGATAAGGTTTAATCAGAAATCTCGGCTTCTATGTCGCCACATATGTCTTTTGAAAAGGGACCAGGAATCTTGGCTTCCAATTCCTCAAGCACTTTATGGGAGTCTTTCTCTTGATATCCAAGCAACTGGAATTCTAGGTCATTAGGAAATATCTTGACGTCTTGCTGAGAATGTAGCAGGAATTTCAGTATTGGGAGTCCTCATATACAGAACACTACACGACCTGTTGCTACGGAAGAATAAGGAATCTTGA
>NW_006969034.1:0-706 GCF_000164805.1 Carlito syrichta | reverse complement strand
CCAATCAGGTTTTGGGAGTAGGAATCTGGATAATGTGAGTCCTCATATACAGGAAACTACACTGTCTATTGCTAAGGAAGAATATGGAATCTGGTTTACACGTGTTCTCAATCCCAAAAAAAACTTCAGGGAGTCTTGCTAAGGGTAAACTCGATTTTGAGTTTTTAAAGTATAATCTAGGGTAATGAAATTCTAATATATAGGCAATTGCACGGACATTTCCCAAGAAAGAATCAGGAATCTGGGTGACATATGTTCTCAATCCCCAAAAAACTACACGGCATCTTTCTAAGGTCTAAACACGCATCAGACTTTCGACGCATGTATCTGCGAAAGGGAGTACTCATATACAGCAAACTGCATGGCTGTTGTAAAAAATAAGGAATCTGGGTTATACGAGTCCTCAGTCCTGAAAATCTATGGGGCATCTTGCTGATGCCTAAAGAGGAATCAGGGATTTGAGGCATGAATATGTGTAATAGCAGTCCTCATATACAGGATACTACATGGCCTCTTGCTAAATAAAAAAAAGAACAAATCTGTTTTACATGGTTCCTCTATCAAAAAATCTACATGGTGTCTTCCTACGGGCTAAACAAGAATCAGGGTTTCGAAGCGGGAATCTAGAGAATGAGAGACTTCACATACAGGACACTAAACGGCCTCCAGCTAAGGACAGGTACAGAATCTTTGTTGGACGCATCCG
>NW_006969033.1:0-737 GCF_000164805.1 Carlito syrichta | reverse complement strand
CTAGGTAGCTAGCTATTTATTTCAAACTAGTAAAGTCAGCTAGCTAGCTAGGTAGCTAGCTAGTTAAGTCAGCTAGTTAAGTAAGTTGACTAGCTAGTAAAGGCAGCTAGATAAGTAAGCTGGCTAACCAGCTGCCTAGTTGAGTAGCTAGCTAGATAAGTCAGCTGGCTAGCCAACTGGCTAGCTGGTTAAGTCACCCAGTTAAGTCAGCTCACTAGCCAGTTGGTAAGCTAGGTAGCTAGGTATTTAAGACAGCTGGCAAGCCAGTGATCTATGTACACAGCTAGATAATTAAGTCAGATGGCTAGCTAGTTAATCAGCTACTTAGGTGAGCTGGCTTACCACTTAGCTAGCTAGGTAGGTAGTTCAAGTCAGCTGTAGCCAGGTGGCTAGCGAGTTAAGTCACCTTGTTATGTTATCTGGCTAGCCAGCTGGCTAGGTAGGTAGCTTGCTAGTTAAGTCAGCTGGCTAGACAGCTAGCAAGCTAGTTAAGTCATCTAGTTAATTCACCTGGCTAACCAGTTGGCTAGCTATGTTGCAAGCTAGTTAATTCAGCTGGCTAACAAGCAGGCCAACTGGTTAAGTCAGCTAGTTAAGTCAGCTGGCTTTCCAGCTGGTCAGCTAGTTAAGTCAGCTGGCTAGCAAGCTGGCTAACTAGCTAAATCAACTGTTGAATTAGCTGGCTAGCCAGCTTGACAGTTGGTTAATTCAACTAGTTAAATCAGCTGTCTCACCAG
>NW_006969032.1:0-757 GCF_000164805.1 Carlito syrichta | reverse complement strand
AAGGATTTTCTCAAAATTGATGTCTTAATCATAAAAGGCAACAACCACAAGCCCTGGGGCTTAAAACAAGCAAACAAAAGGTTGTTTTGACTCTACTTGGCAGCCAGATTAGCTTTCATAAAACAGCTTTACAATGGTAGCTCATTTTGCATGCACTTTCATTTCATGTGCTTTCCAGTGACTAGAACGAGACAGCCAGCGTACCTTCGATAAGTGCTGTCCATCTTCCACCATACACACCGACTGAGGCCCATGGGGCCCGGCCCATGGGTTTAACATGTGTCCTGCCACCTCCTGCGTGGGCCTCATCCAGTCATCTGCAGGTATCACTAATTTACGGTGACGATGATGCTTGTGTGTGTGTGTGTGTGTGTGTGTGTGTGTAATAGATTCATAGTTGTGTGGGCCAGGACACTACCCTACATGCAAAACAGTTTGATGGTGTAAAGTCACTGTTTGCCCACCCTGTTCAAGCTTTTCTATCAAATCTCTTTCTTTTCCTTCTCCCTTCTGGGCCTGACTCTCCAGTATCCTCACGGTTATAAGTGAGTCATTTGGAGGAAAGATGAAGACAGTGTCTGGCATAGTCTTTATGGGCTGTGTGTCCCCTGCGTCTGTCTCTCTGGTCTTTTCTTTCTCATGGTGTCTTAACACATCCCTGCTTTTAGTGGTAACAGATCACAGATTACAGTCCCACCGACTTTGCCACTTCCTTCGTGCTGAAGACGGTGAGGACTGTAAAGGAAAAACGGTTACT
>NW_006969031.1:0-706 GCF_000164805.1 Carlito syrichta | reverse complement strand
AATGGCCCAGAGACTGAACCCTTCTCTGTGATGGATGTCTCATTGACTGGCCCTCCTCTGTGCTAGGTGGTTAGTGGCTGGAGATCCTATGTGTTGTGTGCCCAGGTGAATAGTCCTCTGTTATGGCTGACTTGGTGACAGTACATCCTCCTAATGGGTGCCCTCTGACTGGCACTTCTTTGTGATTGGTTCCTCTGTGACGGTCCCCCCACTGCAATAGGTCTTTTAGTGAAAATGCCTCCTCTCTGATGGGTGTCTTAATGACTAGCCTTCACCTATAAAGGATGCCCTAGTGACTAGACCTCCTTTGTGATTGTTCCCCCTGACTGGTTCTCTGTGTTGGATGTTCCATTGTATGGCTTCCCTCTCTGATATTTGCCCTAGTTTCAGGATCTCCTCCATACTTAATGCCTCCATGGCTTGTCCTTTTCTGTTTTGGCTGCCCTAGTGACTGTGCCTACTACATAATGTGTGCTACAGTGACTGGTAGTCCTCCATTATGGGTGCCCCAGTGACTAGGCCTCCTCTGCAATTGGTGCCCCTGAGACTGATCTTTTACCATAATGGTTTCTCTTGTGACTAACCCTCATCTGTGAAGGCTGTCCTAGTGACATATCCACCTCCATCATGAGTGTTCTAATCCCTAGTCCTCCTTTGTTAAGGGTGACAGAGTGACTGGCCGTCCACTATGTTGGGTGTAAAAGTG
>NW_006969030.1:0-2847 GCF_000164805.1 Carlito syrichta | reverse complement strand
CACTCTTGTTTTCTGTTCCTATGACCATGTCTTTAAAGACTCCAGGTTGCATGGGATTTCGATTAGTGGAAGAGAACAGATATCTGTAAATAGAGCCAGTATCTCTTGAAATATCTAAAATGGACTGTCTGTAGTCTCACAAAGCTCCTTCTCCCAGGAGTAGTGTTTGCATTTTTCATATTCCATTGCTACTGTGCACTCTTGTCTCATGAAGATGACAGCCAGTCACCATACTTTCATAGCCCATTCTCCCTCCCGCCCCCAGCCTTGCCACTTTCATGCCATGCCATATCCTTTGCACATTCTGTTCTTTGAACTTTTTCAGGGAGCGGTGCTTTCTAGGAACTGGCTTTCAGTAATGTCAAGAACTTTGCCTTTCAGCCAGGCTCGGTGGCTCAGCCTGTAATCCCGCGCCATTGGGAGGCTGAGGTGAGTAGATTGCCTGAGCCCACGGATTCGAGACCCGCCTGGGCAACTTGGCGAGACCTCATCTCTACAATAAATTAAAAAAAAAAATAAGCCGGGCATGGTAGTGCACGCCTGTAGTTCCAGCTACTTGGAAGACTGAGGCAGAAGGATTGTTGGAGCCCAGCAGGTCGAGGATGTGGTGGCCAGGAGTGGCCACTGCACTCCAGTCTGGGTGACAGAGTAAGACTCCAACTCACACACAAAAAAGGTGCCTTTCTATGATTATGACATATTTAAAAGGGTATGCTTCTTCTTTGAAAGAGAAAAAAAAATGCAGTCATCTTAATTTCTTCAAGTAGCAAGGCAGAAAGAGCTCCCCTCATCCTCTCTGAACAGTCACGTGCTCTATGCAGAATGAATCACTACTTTGGGGTCTGCCAGGGTTTGCTGGGCGAGGCGCACACTCTTTCTACATGTAGACCTTTTTTTTCTGTCAAAGGTTTCAAACTGTGTTCTTTGGACCATGTTCAGTAGTCTTAAGCATAGAATATGCTTTTTAAAAAAGAAAAGAAAATTGAATCTGTAATCAGCATGATGAAAAAAAGAATTTACATAAAAATTTGAATTTTTCTGCTGCTTAAAACAAAACAAAACAACAATCAGAAGATTTGGCAGCACTGGGCTCCCATTTTGAAGACAACAGCTTGGTGCTGGACCCACACTCTTCAGGTTGCCACTGTCCACACCAGCTTGGGTCACTCACGTAAGCTGTTTGACTCCTAGAGGTATTTGAATTAGTGGCCTATTTTCACTCTTCTTGACAAGTTCACAGACCTACAGAATTTGAAAGCTGGAGCGATCCTTTAAAGCAGGGGTCCCCAACCCCCCGACCATGGACTGGTATTTGTCTGTGGCTGTTAGGAACCAGATCATGTGGCAGGTGAGCGGAGCTCCAACTGCTGGCAGATCAGCGGTGACATTAGATTCTCACAGCAGCGTGGACCCTATTGTAAACTGTGCATGCAAAGGATCTAGGTTGCATGTTTCCTATGAGAATCTAATGCCAGATAATCCCCACCCCCTTCCCCTGTCCATGGAAAAAATTGTCTTCCACGAAACCAGTCCCTGATGCCAGAAAGGTTGGGGACTGCTGCCTTAGAGCAGAGATGTTTAAACACTACTTCATATTAAAATCACATACCCAAGCCCTATACCCAGGCTGCTGCATTCAGTGCCAATTAAGTAAGAAGCTCAGAGTAAGACCAGCTGTTAGTATTTGTTGTTCATTCCCTAAATGACACCAATATACGGACTGGTATGCTTGAGAACCAGTACCTTACAAGGTTAGTTCTTAAAATTGATTGTGCAGATGAATCACCTGGGGATCTTCTTAAAAATGTGAATTCTGATTCTGGAGGTTGGGCAGGCTGGGGCATGAAGTTCTGCATTTCTCATAAACTGATGCTGCTGGAATCCCAACTGCATTTTGCATGACAAAGCCTTAGCAATCCTCTAGTCTAGTCTTGTTCATAGGTTTAAAAGGGTGTTCAAATAACACTTTTCTTATTAGGTATCTAAGCCTAGAAGGAATTATTTATGTTTTAGTATTTTATTCTTAAAAATGTAACTGATAATGGTATCAAAGATATTCCTATAAGAAAGTAGTTTTTTCCCTCTTATTTATTCACATTCCAATATTCCTTCTTGACTGAAAGAGAAAAAAGGAAGATCTTTAGCCAACAGAACATTACTTAATCCTGGTGATACATACAGTATTCCCATCTTTTGTGATAGTGAGTAGGGTATACATTAAAAAAAACAGATTCTTATCTATCAGCCCCCCCGTTATTGCTCAAGATTGAATAACTATGAAACAGAAGAGCACATACATTGAGAAAAGTAATTCCATTTGTCTTTATAAGTGGTCCAGAATGCTATGAGTTTCTTTGTTGAATTGAGTTTTAAGTCATGTGGCAGCCACTTCCTTCAGGTGCAAATGAAGCAGCCAGTTAGACCTAATTGCCTGGTTCTATGAGTGAACTGATATGTAGCTCTCTCAAAAATTTAATTTGAAGTCTGAAATTTGAGGGTTGATACTGAAACATTTCCCAGGGCCATAAGTTTCCTGTCAGGCTAACCATTTCTCTGTACTGAAAATACCACCATGGTGAATTCATTCTTCTAGATCTGTGTTTCTCAGATATATTTTTAAGGGACAATGTGTACCAGAATCTCTTGAGAGTCCAGTTAGTGCATATTGAGTTCCCACTCTCAGAGATTCTAAGTTGGTAGATCTGGAATGGGACTCGGTAAGTAGAGTTTTTAAGAAAATGCATGCAAGTGATTTTGATGCCGTTGGAGGGCATGTAGAGGCATATGATATGTAGGTAAATGTCCTTCATTCCCTGTCAACTAAGGTAGTGGCCATTTTCTTCTGAA
>NW_006969029.1:0-692 GCF_000164805.1 Carlito syrichta | reverse complement strand
TGGATTCGAGACCAACTTGGGCAACTTGGCAAGACCTCATCTCTACAATAAATAAAAAAAATTAGTTGGATGGAGTGGTGGTGTGTGCCTGTAGTTCCAGCTACTTGGAAAGCTGAGGAAGAAGAATCACCTAAGCCCAGCAGGTCAAGGCTGTTGGTGGCCATGAGCAGGCTACTGTACTCCAGCCTGGGTGACAGAGTGAGACTCCGACTCAAAATTAAAATAAAATGTCTTAATACATGTAGATTCTTCTTTGACCTGCAGAGTTATAAAATTTACAGCAGAAAAACAGCGTAGATGTTTTTCATACCAGAGTCTTTCATGTGAAGCCATTCACTGCAACCCACAGCCGCCAGCTTCTGTGAACAATCTGAGCATGGAGTAGACTTGAGTTATTTGTTGACAAGTTATTTTTTATCCTTTAATTCTTTGAACACATTGCAGAAGAGGGTCTTGGACTAGACAGAAATCCACAAGAATCAGCTTGGGTCTCCTCTTCCGATGTCTCTTCTCAGCATTTGACGTTCCGCTCCTCTTCTGACGCCTCAGCCCTGCTGTGAACAGTGGGACAGGGAAGCTAGGGATGGATGCTTGATTTTAATAGAAAGGTCTGATTCTTCCGCATACAAAATATAAAATTGGATAAAAGTGTTCTCACCTCATCAAAATAAACCAGAGGATACTCTCATTCT
>NW_006969028.1:0-590 GCF_000164805.1 Carlito syrichta | reverse complement strand
GGGATTCTGAGGTGGGAGCCTGCCTTGTGACCTGGGGTCAGAGACCAGCCAGGGCAAGGTGGCCAGAACTCATCTCGCCAAGAGTTCCCCCAAAATCGAGTCTAGCATGGTGGCTCCAGGAGTCCCGGCTACTCTGAATCTGAGGTGGGAAGGCCACCTGAGCATGGCAGGTCGAGGCCCCTGGAGCCACAATCATTCTGCCATGCCCCAGCCCGGCTGACAGAGACTCTGGCAACAAATAAGACACCCCCCACATGCATCACTGTGGGCGTCCACCCTCCCAGGGAAATGAACGTGTGGGAAGTGGATGATGGAGTGATCAGGAGAGGAAGGCACCCTCCCCCCACCCGATGGTGGCAGAACGGGCGACTGGAACCTGGGCTGACTGTGGTGCTGCTGGACCACCTTGATCGCTCTGTTCCTGATGGCCAAACTAACTCGGGGCCATCTGTTCTGTGAGCTCACACTCTTTGCCATGGGGCAAGATGTGGAGGGTGGAGGCAGGCCTTCTGGGATGCATGGCTGAAGGTGCATGATGGACATGACTGCTGGCCTCCTTTAAAACCTCAAACCAATGACAGGCTGGATAA
>NW_006969027.1:0-711 GCF_000164805.1 Carlito syrichta | reverse complement strand
CAAAGGCACAGGTAGACTTTCTATGTGTGATCAAAACGGATGCCAAAGCAGACTCCTCTGCCTTTTGGAGGATGAAGAAATGGGGCTATGTAGAGACATTTTTATCTTGTTCAGAATTATTTCAGGGCATTTTCACCCACTTTTGCAACAAGCTGCTTTCCTTGCATGTAGTTTCTAGAGCATATGGCTGCCCTGCTGTGCACAGAGTGAAATCACTCAATTAATCTTTATAATTTTAGGAAGAGCAGAACCTTCATATGTGGCAAAACAGCATGATATTAGGTTTAGGGTGCATTGCATAGGGTATTTTTCTCTTCACAATTGCATCACTTGCAGTCTAAATCATGGACTATTGCTTTTTACTGCTGCTGCTTGGTCTGTCTTTATTTAAAATAGCTTTTGAATGGCATTTCTTCATAACACTAAGATTAAAATGACAGAAATTTTTAGATTAATTTTATTCAGAGCCCAGAAGTGATAGAGCATTTTTTATTGAGTAGACTTACATTAGGGGAGGAAAAAAAAATTGTCAATCCTTCTGAACTTTCTCATTAGAAAGGAATGTAGCAAAAAGTGATTTTACTAAAAAGACTAGATGATGATTTGCATTTTATATAGCAGTCAGCTTTTGTTATACCATTTTTATTCATCTGTTCGCACTTTTAAAATAAAGTATTATAAGGCTTTAAGCCTTGCAGTTATACTTGGCAC
>NW_006969026.1:2079-5682 GCF_000164805.1 Carlito syrichta | reverse complement strand
AGGCGGGAGGATGGGTGAAGTCAGGAGCTGAAGGACAACATGGGCCATGCAGGAGACCCCGCCTCTGCACCCATCCAAAAAGGGGGCATGGATAGAGGAGTCCATCATCCCAGCAACTCTGGAGGCATAGGTGGGAGCATTGTCAGAATCCGTGGTTTTTAGGCTGTGGGTCAACGACGGTCGAGTCCCCAGGCCCCAGCCTGGGCCACAGAGCCAGACCTTGTCTCCAAAACATCAGAATCATACACAGATTCTCAACTATGCATGGTGTGTTCACAGAACGACTGGCTTTAGAACCAGGAAAAATGGGACTGGGGGGAAGAATTGTTCCCAGGTGAGGGATGTGTCCCGGGTCTTTCTTGGAAGAAAGTTCTTTTTGCTGAGTCGGAGGGCCAGCCTGCCTCGGGCATATTTCTCACCTCAGAGAGGAGAGTCGGCAGGGACCCAGCCAGGGAGTCTCGGGAACTCCCGCACTAAAGTGGCAGTAGCCCTTGGGGTGGGGGGTTTGGGTTGGAAGTTGCCAAGCTTGTTGGACCCTCACATGTGGGGGGCATGTGGGAAGAACTAAGAACAGAATGTTTGCAGAAGAATGGATTTCTTTCTTTATTTCTTTCTTCCTTCCTTCCTTTCTTTTTACTTTTCTTTCCTCACTAGGTTGCACAGGCAGTTCTCAAACAGCCAAACTCAGGCCATCCTCTCAGTCCAGGCTGCCCAAACTGCTGGGATCACAGGCTAGACATTTGGTCGATATCCTGGTCTCCCAGTCTGGTCTTGAATCTGGGCTGGAGGGGATCCTCCCGCCAAGAACTGCCTTGACCCAAGATTTTCTGGGTTTTGCCTGGGGTCAAGGTGGGGACTTGCTATGGTGTCCATTATGGTCTCGAGCTCTTGGGTTCTGGCCATCTTCCCATCTCGGCCTCCCCAAGTGCCAAGGAGACAGGCATGAATTGCCCAGCTGTTCCCATCCCCTGAAGGTTTGAGAGTGATGTCCTCATCTTCCCAGAGGCTTCCCTGGGAGGAGCAAGCAGTTCCACCATGGGAAATGAGGTGGGTGGAGGGGTGGGTGCCCCAGGGAAGACATGCTCCTGCACCAGGTGCTCCCCCAGGGAGGACTCGGCTGGTGACTCCAGCTGACCTATCCAGGGTCCTGGGTCATTGGACAGAATGAGCCTCACCATGGGGCCCCGAGAGTGGTGTGGATGCTGGTCGTGTGGACTCACACCTGTAAT
This sequence comes from Carlito syrichta, assembly GCF_000164805.1. Classification (NCBI taxonomy): domain Eukaryota; kingdom Metazoa; phylum Chordata; class Mammalia; order Primates; family Tarsiidae; genus Carlito; species Carlito syrichta. The sequence continues at coordinate 4,453 of NW_006969026.1, read as the reverse complement.
CCATGCCTTCTGGGAGGCCGAGGTGAGAGGATGGCCTGAACCCCTGGGTTTTAGACCAGCCTAGGGTTCTTGGCGAGACCTTGTCTTTAAAAGAAGCCAAAAAAATGAGCCAAGCGTGGTGACGCACGCTTGTTGTTTCGACCACTAGTGGGCTGAGGTGGGAACATTGTCTAAGCCAGGCAGATGGAATCCGTGGTGGCTGTGTGCATGCCCCTGTTCTCCAGCCTGGGTGACAGAGCGGGATTCCAAAAAGAAATAATAATAATCACCATCACCACCACCACCCCTGCCATCCAGCGTGAGGATTCACACTCAGGGATGGGGGAAGAAAAGTGACTTTCCGTCCTGTCGTTCATGGGAGCTTTCAAAGGTGTCCACCGGGCTCATCCATCCTGCACTTTCAGTCATGCAGCCAGAAGGCTTGTGTACACCCTCCACACTCGTGCCCCATGGCAAAGACACCTGTGAACTTGTAGTACAGACGTATGGTCATGGTGGGGCAGAGTGATCAAGGCAGGCCAGCAACACTGTGGCTAGCCAATGTTCTGGTCACCCTGTCTGGCAACTTCGGATGGGCAGAGGGCCCCTTCCCCTCCCGATAACTCCATCATCCCTTGCCACGTGGACCTTTCCCTGGGTAGCCATGGACACCCATCATGATGCATGTTGGAGGCATCTATTTTGTCGTGAGTCTCCATCCGCCGGGCTGGGGAGTGGCAGCTGAACGTGGCTTCCAGGGTCTCAACCTGCGGGGCTCAGGGGGACCTCTCACCCCAGCCACTGAGCAGCCTGGACTCTGGGAGACCCACGCCTGACTCGATTTTGGGGCCCTCTCGCTCAGACGAGGTCTGGCCACATCACCTGGACTGGTCTCTGACCCCAGGGCTCAGGCAGCCTCCCGCCTTGGCCTCCCAGGGCCCGGGGCTGATGTCTGTGAGCCATGGAGCATGGCATGGACTCATACATTCTGTCAGCAAGGGTGATGCAAAGGCACGTCCCAGGATGCAGGCCACCACATTCCCTGTAGCTGGAAATGTGGGCACCAACAAACGTGGTTCAAGGGTTTGCATTCTAGGGAGTGATGAGGTCTCACAATGTGTCCCAGGCTGGTCTCAAATTCCCAGGGTCCAGTGTTCCCCTGCCTGGGCTTCCAAACCCACAGTCTGATATCTGCTGATGCACTATCTTTCAGGAACTCTATGTCCAAGGCTGAGGCCTCCTTCCCCAAGGATTTCTGTCTGTACACAATGCTCCCAACTACATAAACAAATGGATGCTCTTCTTTCTTTCTTTTTTTGTGTCAGTGTCTCACTCTGTCGCCTGTACAGGTGGGCATTGGCTCACTTCCGGCCGTCGCAGCCTCAGTCCACCAGGCTCTGGTGAGCAATAACCCCTGACCTTCTGAGGAGATGGAACAACAGGCACATACCACCACGTCTGGCTCATTTGGGTTGTAGGGTAGAGATGAAGTCTCGCTGAGTTGCCCGGGCAAGTCTTTGAGCCACGGGCTTGAGCTGACTGCTGGCGTCGGCCTCACCATATGCTGGGATAATGAGATGAGCCCCAGAGCCCGACCTCAAACCTTCATGGAAAAGAACCACAAGTTTGGGCATGGTTGCCCACAGCTGGAATCCCAGCACACTGGAAGGCCGAGGCTGGTGGATGGCTGGAGCCCAGGAGCTCAAGGCCAGCCCAGGTCATGCGGGGAGACCCCATCTCTGCACCCATCCACACAGGGAGTCTGGGATTGAGGTGCCCATCTTGCCAGCCACTCCAGAGTCTGAAGCTGGAGGATCGCTGCAGTTTGTGATTTCAAGGCTGGTGGTAAAAGATGGTCCTGTCCCCAGGACCCAGCCTGGGACACAGAGCCAGACTCTCTCTTGAAAAACATCAGAATCATACACAGATTCTCAACTGCGTGTGGTGTGTTCAAACGGTAATTAACTTTTGAGCCAGTAAAAATGGAATTGTGGGAAGGAAATGTCCCCAGGTTAGGGATGTGTCCCTGGCCTTTTTTCACGGATGGTCCTCTTTGCCAATTTCTTTTTCTTTCTTTCTTTCTTTCTTTCTTTCTTTCTTTCTTTCTTTCTTTCTTTCTTTCTTTCTTTCTTTCTTTCTTTCTTTCTTTTTTTCCTCACTAGGTTTCCCAGGCTGCTCTCAAACCATCCCACTCAGGAATCCTCTCGGCCTGAGCCTCCAAAACTGCTGTGATCAATCATTTCATTTGGTCTACATCCTGGTCTTCCTGCCTGGTCTTGAAGATATCCCCCCCAGCCGAAGCCTGCCCTCACCCAAGGCTTTCTGAGTTTTGCTTGGGTTCGAGGTGGGGTCTTGCTCTGGTGTCCAACCTGATCTCAAGCTCCTGAGCTCTCAC
>NW_006969026.1:0-733 GCF_000164805.1 Carlito syrichta | reverse complement strand
ACTCAGACTGGTGGCGTTATTTATGTGCCGTCTGTCTGTACCTCGATGGGGGTGGGGTGCTGCACATGTCTAATTAGACGATCCTGTACCCAAATAGGTTATGGTAAGTACTGGGAAAAACAAAAGTATATTCTCTCCCACATGTTAAAAGGACATTGGTCCCTTTCCATTGACCTGTAAGAAGACCCATTTTACCAATGGTTTAACAGTATTCTCAGGAGTCCAATACCAATATCTTATCATAGCTGAATATCCTTGAGAGTCCAAATTGAGATGATTAGTTACAAACATAGAATGTTTTATGATATGATGGGGAAAACTATATCTGAATTCCCCTTCCTGCAATTTAATTATATTATTATTTAACGTTTGATGGGCTTTCTCAACTATTGCTTTATCTTGAAGCTTATATGTAATTTCTGTAGAATGAGAGATGCCAAACTGGGTACAAAACGACTGAAAAGCTTTTGATGCATAAGAGGAGCATTATCAGTTATTAGTTGTTTAGGAATACCCAGCTGTGAAAAACAAAATAATTTTTGGACTACTTTTATAGGCTTCCCCAGTTCTGGGCAAAGCTAAAATTACATGGGAAAACGTATCCATTGTCACATGTAGAAATGACAATTTTCCAAAACTTTGGAAATGAGTAACATCCATGTGATACAAAATATTATGTTTTAATCTGCAGGGATTTACTCCTGAAGGGAGGGGTTATTAGAAGTAAGACATG
>NW_006969025.1:0-409 GCF_000164805.1 Carlito syrichta | reverse complement strand
TCCATATTATTCCGTAGCAACAGGTCGTGTAGTGTTCTGTATATGAGGACTCCCATTACTGAAATTCCTGCTTCATTAAAGGCAAGACGCCAAGATATTTCCTGGTGACCTAGAATTCCAGTTGCTTGGATATCAAGAGAAAGACTCCCATAAAGTTCTTGAGGAATTGGAACCCAAGATTCCTGGTCCCTTTTCAAAAGACACACTAAAAATGTGGCGACATAGAAGCCCAGATTGCTGATAAAACCTTATCAAGAGACTTTGTAGATTTAAGCAATTGAGAACTCCAAGAATCGGATTCCCTTTCCATTCTCAGCAAGATGCCCTGAATTTCCCTGTCCATGTGGATTCCAAAACTCTGTGTACAAAAATGCAGATGCCCAGATGTTTCCTAGGGACGTGGAATCCA
>NW_006969024.1:0-787 GCF_000164805.1 Carlito syrichta | reverse complement strand
CAGGTGTGTATCATCATGCCTAGTTGATTTTTTTAATTTTTATTGTAGAGATGGTATCTCACTAAATATCCCAAACTTTTCTAAAACACCTGGAATCATGCAATGTCACACATCAAGGCGATGTCTAACAAAATTGCCCAGCTGATCTTGAACTCCTGGAATCAGGTGATCCTCACCTTAGCCTCCCAAAGTGCAGGGATGACAGGTGACAGCCACCACATCCGGCCCTGTTTTTTTTTTTTTTTAAATGTCTGATTTAACTGGGTAAAGTGGCTCAGGCCTGTCATGTCAGCATTTTGGCAGGCAGAGGTGAGACTACTGTCTGGACAAAGCGGTTTGAACCAGATTGGGCAACTAGGCAAAACCTCTGCTTTACGACAAATAAAACAACTAGCTGGACTTGGTGGTGCATGCCTGTATGTCCAGCTACTTTGTAGGTTAAAGCATAAGACCGAGGCAGAAGAATCGCCTGAGCCAAGCAGACCGAGGTTGCGGTGGACATGAGGATGGCATTCTTCTTCAGGATCGGCAACAGAGTGAGACTGGCTAAAAAAATTAAATTAAAGAATTTGTGTTCACTTTTTTAATGTAAGTTCCTTCTTTCTTTCTTTCTCTTTCTTTCTTTCTTTCTGATTAAATTAAAGAATTTGCGTTCAATTTTTTAATGTAAATTCCTTCTTTCTTTCTTTCTTTGTTTCTTTGTTTCTTTCTTTCATTCTGTCTTTCTTTCTCTGATCAGGTTCTCACTCTGTTGCTCAGGCTGGAATCCAGGGGTACGCTCAGGCTG
>NW_006969023.1:0-663 GCF_000164805.1 Carlito syrichta | reverse complement strand
AAAAGGAGACACAGACAACTAGGCCTTGCTGACATCAAAGTAGCTCTCCTTTTCTCAAGACGCTGTTAGACTAGAAGGATGAGCTGTAGATTGGGGAACATATCTAAGCCACGTGTCGCAGAGGCTTGCACCTCCATATACAAGGACTCCTGGAACCTACAGTAAAAAAGAAAACAAGCTAGCCACATGCTGAGGAGACATCTTGCTGGATCCACAGGTGGATCTGGACACAGGGATGGCAAATAGACATATGGAAGGATGACCAACACTAGCCAGGGGGAAATGTGAATTTAGAACACAGCCAACTATCACTACCCACCCATCAAAACAGTCTAATAAGATGTATCCCTCACATACTGCTGGTGAAACAGAGGATGGGTCAGTGAATTTGGGAAAGAGTTGGGTGGATTTTAGTAAACTTATCATGCACTCACCATATGACCCAGCAGTTGTACCCTGTGGCATTTATCCAGAAAAATGAAAACATTTCACCAAAACCCTGTAACAGGTGTGTTCCCAGCAGCTAAATTCACTGTAGACAAAAAAAAGTCGGGGGATGGCAAAACTCAAATGTCCATCTAGGAACAAGTGGTTAAACAAACCATGGCACAACTACACCATGAAATACCACTTGGTGATGATTCAGGTGACAGTGTGGATGGG
>NW_006969022.1:0-661 GCF_000164805.1 Carlito syrichta | reverse complement strand
TTTAAAATACATTTGTATTTTTATTATAAAATAAATGTAACCATAGGCATTGTAGAAATTTGGAAAAATACAGTGTAGTAGATGTCATGCACCCACCAGGCCACCCCAGCTATTTCAGGATGGAAGGATTCATTCTTCTGGCTGCTGTAAGTATTAATGGCCAAAAGTTCTTGGCCGAGGCCCTCTTTTGAATTTGTCCTTGACTAAAGAGTTTTGCCTCTCTAGGCTCACTGGGAGCAGTTCACATCCAAACAGCAAGAGAAAGAACCCAAACCCTATCTCAATTCTGAACAACTCTGAAGTGCCACCCAGCACCCTGATTTTAGCTGGGACATTTGTTGTGACTGCAGGGAGCTCAACTCCTCCCTCTGTCCAGTACTGCTCCCTTCATTCCCTAGCAGGTGTTGACCGAACAGGGGCTTCCTGATAAACTTCCTTCATGTGAATCTCTGTCCCAGGGACTGCTACCAGTAAGTCTGAACTGAAACACACAAATCAGCACTATGCTATTCATTTTATAGAACGCATTCTCACTTTAAAATCCAAAACAATGTTTATATACTGCCCCATAATGACATCAAAGTCATTCAGAAGCAACTTTTGAAATAAAAATTAGTTCTCATCATATTGGTAAACAGACAGAGTCTAGAGTCGGCTGGCC
>NW_006969021.1:0-755 GCF_000164805.1 Carlito syrichta | reverse complement strand
TGGGAGTAGGAATCTAGATAATGGGAGTCCTCGTATACAGGAAAACTGCACTGTCTATTGCTAAGGAAGAATAATGAATCTGGTTTACACGTGTCCTGAATCCCCATAAAAACTTCAGGCTGTCTTGCTATGGGCTAAACACGTATTTGAGTTTTTTAAGCATAATCTAGGGAAATTAAATCCTCATATGAAGGCAACTGCACGAACTTTTCCTAAGAAAGAATAAGGAATCTGCGTGATATGTGTTCTCAATCCCCAAAAAACTACACCGCGTCTTCCAAGTTCTAAACAAGCATCAGTGTTTGGACGCATATATCTTGGAAAGGGAGTACCCATACACAGGCAACTGCATGGCTGTTGCTAAAATTAAGGAATCTGGGTTATACGAGTCCTCAGTCCTGAAAGTCTGCAGGGTATCTTGCTGACGGCGAAAGAAGAATCAGGGATTCGAGGCATGATGTGGGTAATAGCAGTCCTCATATACTGGAAACTACACGACCTCTTTCTAAGACAAAAGACGAAATCTGTGTTCGACGGGTCCTCTCTCAATAAATCTACATGGCGTCTTAGTAAGGGCTACACAAGAATCAGGGTTTGGAAACAGGAATCTAGGGAAAGAGAGTCCTCACATAGAGGACACTACATGGACTCTAACCAAGGACGAATAAGAATCTTTGTTGTACGAGTCCTCAATCCAAAAAATTCCCAAGGTGTCTGCTATGGGACAAACAAGAAACAGGGCTTCTAGCTTCCAA
>NW_006969020.1:0-495 GCF_000164805.1 Carlito syrichta | reverse complement strand
GTACTACCAGATACCCGATTACAACTCTCAATAGGACCAGAATGGTTGCTGGAGTCCTGAAATGACTGATTCATAATACCCACAAGCCAAATATCTCTGAAACATGAGAAGAGCTCGAAACCTTGATTCTTGTTTATACTGCAGCAAGACGCCCTGAGAATTTTTCGGATTGTGGACTACTGTATCACAGATTCCTTATTCTTCTTTACTGAGGGGCCATGTAATGTCCTGTATATGAGGACTCCATATCCTCAGAATCCTGTTTGGAAACACTGATTCTTGTTTTGCCATTAGGAACATGTCATATAGATACTGTGATGGAGAAACTGTGTAAAAGACGTTTTTTAGTTCTCTTTAGCTACAGATCATGTAGATTCTGCATATGAGGACTGCTATTACCTATGTTCTAGCTTCTACACCCTGATTATTGCTTAGTCCACAGCAGATGGCCTGTTGATATTTAGGACTGATGACTGTTATAACCCGATTCTTTTT
>NW_006969019.1:0-782 GCF_000164805.1 Carlito syrichta | reverse complement strand
TACTGTACTCACTCCTTTCCCCCCTCTGCCCCCACACACGTAAGTGTCCTCCTAGCTTTGGCACCTTCCAGGCTCAACCCCCCCATTGGCTGCCTCTGCTTTGTTGAGTGAGCTCCCAAGGTTCCCTGGCTGGATTTCTGCCAGCTTTCCTCTCAGAGGTTACAAATTTGCCACCAGTAGTCCAAAGCTCTGACTCGGTAATGAGGACCTTCCACAAAGAAAGCCCAGGGTTACATCCATCACCCGGGGACATTTCTTTCTCCCAATCCCATTTTTCCTGGCTCTAAATACAGTCACCCTATGAACACACCAGCCATAGTTGAGAATCTGTGTACGATTCTGATGTTTTTGGAGAAAGGGTCTGGCTCTGTGGCCCAGGATGGGGCTTGGGGACATGACCGTCAATCTCCCGCAGCCTCTAAATTGCGAGCTCAGCCTCTGGAGTGCCCGCGATGACAGGCACGTCATCCCCAGACCCCTGTTTGGATGGGTGCAGAGACGAGGTCTCCCTGAATGGCCTGGGCTGGCCTTGGACCCCTGGGCTCCTGCCAACTTTCTGCCTCAGCCTCCCAGAGCGCTGGGATTCCAGGCATGGGCCACCATGCCATGCTTTCTGGTTTGTTTTTGATGAATGATAGAGATCACAGGTGGGGGCTCAACCTCATGATTCCAATGCTTTAGGAGGCTGAGGCCAGCTACCGACCCAAAGCCTGCAGGCCGAGACATGACCAGGCACCTTGGTGAGACCTCATCTCTATCCTTCATCCCAAATGAACCGTGTG
>NW_006969018.1:0-3842 GCF_000164805.1 Carlito syrichta | reverse complement strand
GCTTGGTGTGAGAATCAGGCCACCCTCTACTGGGTCCTGGAATGTCAGAAGGGAGGGGGCCTCATGGTGGGGCACCAACAGTGTTGTGGAGGCCATGCGTGGGGGCTCACACCTGTCCTCCCAGCGCTCTGGGAGGCTGAGGTGAAAAGATGGCCTGGTCCCTGGGGATTACCAGCCTGGGCACCTTGGCGAGACCTCAACTCTACAAGAAGGCAAAAAAATGAGCCGAACATAATGGTGCATGCCTGTCGTCCCAGCCACTCGGGAGGCCACAGCAGGAGGATTGCAAGAGCCCAGCAGGTGGAGGCCACAGTGGCCAATAGCAGAACCCTGCCCTCCGGCCTAGGTGACACAGTGGGACTCTGACTCAGAATAACAACCAACCACCACTACCACCACCACAGGCCGTGCTCAGGGGCTCAGTCTGGCATCCCAGCCTTTGGGAGGCCAAGACGAGTAGATGGCCCAACCCTGTGGATTCGACACCAGCCCAGGACACTGGATGAGATCTCCTCTCAGCCATAAAAAATAAATCCAAAGAATAGCCTGACGTGGTGGTGCAGGCTTGTGGTTCGAGCCACTCATGAGGGACAAGGCTCGAGGGTCACCAGAGACTGGTAGGTGGAGTCTGCAGTGGCCATAAGCGTGTCTCTGTGCTCTGTCCTAGAAAGCAGACCGGGATTCTGACTATAAATAATAATAATCACCACCACCTCCACCACCACCACCCATGCCACCCAGTGAGAGGAGTGTCACCCTCAGTGATTGGAAAGGAAATGGCACTTTCCAGCCTGTCATTCATGGGAGGTTTGAAAGGTGGCAACTGGGCAAGTCCATCCTGCACATTCAGCCATGCACCCCAGATGACCTGCCTCCACCCTCCACACTAATGCCCCAGAGTAAAGACATATGTGACATCATGGAAGAGATGGACCCAGCCTAGGACAGCCATCAGGCACATAGCGAACAAGGCAGTCTGGCAAAACCACTGCCAGTCCAGGTTCTGGTTGCCCATTCCATCACCTTCGGGTGGGGGGAGGGCCCCTTACTCTTGAGATTACTCCATCATCCCCCTCACACACGGAGCTTTCCCTGGGGAGCCATAAACACCCGTCGTGATGCACGTGGGAGTCATCTTTTTTTGTTGCCAGAGTCTCCATCGGCCGGTCTGGTGTGTGGCAGCACATTTGTGGCTCGCAGGGACTCCACCTGTGGGGCTCAGGCGATGCTCCCTCCTTGGACCCCAAGCAGCCAGAACTCCAGGTATCACCACACCTGACTCGATTTTGGGGACCTATCGCTGAGATGAGGTATGGTGATGTTGCCTGGGTTGGTCTAAGACCCCTGGGCTCAGGCAGCCTCCCACTTCAGCCTCCCAGTGTGCAGGGCTGACAACCGTGATCCAGGGTGCCCAGCCTGGACATGCACGTTATTTAGGTGGTGGCAATGAAATGAAATGCCCCAGGATGGAGGCCACCACACCCGATGTATCCGGGACTGCAGACTCCACCAGGTGCAACTCCAGTGTTTGCATTCTGGGGGAGCAACCATGTCTTGCAATTTGGCACAGACTTTTCCCTTGTGGACCTTTCTGTGGGCAACCATGGACGCCTATCATGACACACATGGAAGCTGTTTTTTGGTCTCTGAGGTGCTGGGGTGTGGAAGCACAATCGTGGCTCCTGGGGCCTTGACCTGAGGGGCTCAGGCAGTCCCCCTGCCTCGGCCCCTGAACAGCTGGTACTCCAGGAGACACCATGCCTGACTCGATTTTGGGGACCTCTCACCTAGATGAGGTCTGGCCACGTCGCCCAGGCTGGTCTCCCAACCTGGGACTCAGGCAGCCTCCCGCCTTGGCCTCCCAGGGCACAGGGCTAATGGCCTTGAGCCACGGGGCCAGGCCTGGACTCGCACGTGCAAGTGGGGTCAATGCAAAGGCACACCCCAGGACAGAGGCCACTGCATCTCATGTAGCTGGGATCGCATGTGCCACCAAGCACACCTCGAGAGTTTGCGTTCCAGGGAGCGACAAGATCTCACTACATGGTCCAGGCTGGTCTCGAACATCTGGGCTCCAGCGGTCCTTCACCTAGCCTCCCAAAGCAATGGCCCAAATGTCTGCTGATTCACCATCTTTCGGGGGCTCTATACCCAAGGTTGCGTCCTCCTTCCCCAATGATCTCTGTCTGTTCACAAGGATCCCAACTCCATATAGAAATGGATGCACTTCTTTCCTTTTATTTGAGTCAGAGTCTCATTCTGTCACCCGACTGGTGGGCAGTGGCTCACTTCCGGCCACAGCAACTTTGGCCCACCGGGCTCCAACAAGCCTTTCCCCACTGGCCTTCTGAGGAATCTGAACCACAGGCATGCACTACCATGCCCTATAATTTGGGATTAAGTGTAGAAACGTTGTCTTGCCAAGTTCCCTCAGTGCATCTCAGACCCACGGGCTCAAGCCAGCTGCTGGCCTTAGCCTTCCAATGCACTGGGATGGCAAGGTTGAGCCCTCAAGACCAGCCTCAGTCCTTCACTGATAATGAATCAGAGGCCAGGTGCGGTGGCCAAAGCCTGGAATCACGGTGCTTTGGGAGGTTGTATCGGGATAATAGCTATAGCCCAGGAACTCAAGACCTGTCCGGGCCTGCAGGGAGACCCCGTCTCTGCACCCATCCAAACAGGGAGTCTGGGGTTGTGGTGACCATTGTCCTGGTCACTCCAGAGGCTGACGTGAGAGGATCGCTGGAGCCAGCGATCTCAAGGCTGGCAGTGAATGATTGTCGTATCCCCGGGCCCCAGCCTGGACTACAGAGCCAGACCCTGTCTCCAATAACATTAGAATCATACAAAGATTCTCAGATGCGCATGGTGTGTTCAAAGGGGGACTGGCTTTAGAGCCAGAAAAAAATGGAAGAGGGGGGGACGAAATATCCCTGGGTTGGGATGTGTCCCCAGTCTTTTTTGCCGAGTCAGAGGACTGGCCTGGCTGGGGCACATTTCTCACCCCAGAGAGGAAAGCCAGCAGGAACTCCATCAGGGAGCCTCAAGAACTCCTGCACTAAAGGGTGGGCAGGCATTTTGGGGGAGTTGAGACTGCAAGGCACCAAGCTTGGGGACCCTTATGTGTGGGGGGTGGGGGAGAAGGACTGAGGGCAGAAGGTTTGCAGGCGAATGGATTTCTTTGTTGACTTAGATTTTCTTTCTTTTTCTTTCTTTCTTTCTTTTTTTCTTTCTTTCTTTCTTTCTTTCTTTCTTTCTTTCTCTCTCTCTCTTTTTCTTTCTTTCTTTGTTTTTCTTTCTTTCATTCTTACTTTTCCTCTCTTTCTTTTGTTTGCTCAGTAAGTAGCCCTGGCTGGTCTCAAACCACCCAACTTGGGCCTTTCTCTTGGCCTGGGACTCTCAAACTGCTGCGATAACAGACTTTCCATTTGGTTGACATCCTACTCCCTGCCTGTTCTTAAACTCAGCCTGAGATCTTCCTGCTGAGGCCTGCCCTCAACTTAGTTTTTCTGGGTTTGCCTTGGCGTTGAGGTGGGGACTTGCTGTAATGTCCAGCCTGGTCTCAGCTCCAGTCTTCAGTCATCTTCCTGATTTGTCCTCCCCGAGTGACAAGGAGACAGGCATGACTCGATGGCTGGCCTACCCATGGCAGTTTGAGTGTCGCACCCTCCCTTTCCCCAAGGCGGCCCTTGGGAGAAGTGAGTGGGTCCACTTTGAGGCTCGAGTCTGGTGGAGGGGTGAGCACCCTGGTGGAGACAGCACCCTGAACCAGGCTCTCCCCTTAGAGGACTTGGCTGGGGACTCTGGCTGCTCTCTCCAGAGTACCAGATCATCAGAAGGGA
>NW_006969017.1:0-1236 GCF_000164805.1 Carlito syrichta | reverse complement strand
TAGTAATGAATGATGGTAATAAACAATCCATACAACCTAATATTTGGAGAGCTTTAGCTGCTACTAAACCCATAGTTTATATCGTCCCCAGGGACAAACTATATATAATATAAGAGCTTGTTTGCAATCTCCTTATGCCTTTTTAGTAACCACTGATTATAAATCCTTAGTAATTTCTTTTGATGGGCAGAAATACCAAATTTCTTGTAAAAGCTGCAAATTAACTAATTGTCTTACTTTCTCTAATTCATATAAAGGATTTATTATTCTCCGCCAACCTCCTTATTTGATGGTTCCTGTAAAACTTCCATCTCTTTGGTATGATGAATATAGTCTAAGAACATTGTATGAGCTTGACTCACTGTTGTCACGACCAAAGAGATTTATAACAACTTTAATTTTAGGAATTACAACTTTGATAGCCATTGTTACTTCAGTTTCAGTTTCAGCCATAACCTTAGCTAAAGAAGTACATTTACTGCTACATTTACAGATCAAAAATATCTCATTAGCTTTAGCAGCTCAAGAAATTATTGACAAAAATTAGAAAGTAAAGTTAATGCATTAGAAGAGGCTATTTTGATTATAGGACAAGAACTTGTAGCCTTGAAAATTAAATTGCCTTTGAGATGTCATTCAGAGTTTAAATGGATTTGTGTCACACCTCTTCAAGTGAACAAGTCTATTCATACCTGGGATAGGATTAAAAATCATATCTCTGGAATTTGGAACCATTCCAACATAAGTTTTGGATCTCTCCAAGCTTCATCAGGAAGTACAAGACATTAGCTCTGCTGAAAAACAATTTGAATTCACCCAATTGACTCAGTCAATCTATAACAATTTTTCTTCATTTGTCAATCAAAAATCATTATTGTCTATATTAATCAATGTGGGAATTTGTGGAGTAATAATCTTGCTACTGTTATGTTTGCTTCCAGTCATCTTCAAATCATTGAAAAATAACATCTCTCGACTAAGCATGGAATTTCACGGCTTTGTATTAAAAAACAAAAAAAGGGGGATATGTTGGGAGCCAGCCTTGGAGGTCTGCCTGATGACAAAGTCCAGGTGTGCTGAGGACCCCTGGCCACAAAGCGAGCCCAGGCAGCTGAGGCCCTTCTGTCTTCCATCTTTGCTGTTGATACAGCTGAAGAAATTCTGTGCAGTCATGAAAGAAGATGGTATGTTTTTGCAAAGAATCACAGCTAACCTGGAAATATCATGGTTTATTTT
>NW_006969016.1:0-582 GCF_000164805.1 Carlito syrichta | reverse complement strand
CCTGAGGTAACCAGGAAACAACATCCCCATTAAGTACAGAGGAAGGTAACATGAAAGTGTTTACTATTAAGTCTAATAATCTTTATTGCCCAGCAAAGCACTCTTCTGGTGAGAGAAATCCAGAGCAGCTTTTTCCCCTAGTAGTAGTCCTACTTGCTGTATTCCTTGAGCTGAAAAAAATAATCACAACATATTATATGAGTATTATGCCTAGCACCTTCCAACCTGCATGTTTGTGTTTCAACTTAAATGCCACTGGGAAGATTTAAGGTTTTCTTCCAGCCTCAACCAAAGGCAATTTGGCAATCTCTATTTATGTGACAATGCTTTACTCACTTCCAAATTCATAAATAAATGGACATGAGTAAAATGAGTGTGGTGTGAGACTCAGTAGGCTATAATTCAGACTGTCACAATGGTTGGATCCATCCTGTCAGTGGCAAATGTAGGAAAATCTGGTAATTTATTTATTTATTTTTGACTATGCTTTAAAGAAACTCTGATCTCTTCTTGGCCAATATTTTTTCATTCCTTCAGTATTTTTCACCTTTGTCAAAGTCTCAGACTCCTGAGGCAGTTAGG
>NW_006969015.1:0-3543 GCF_000164805.1 Carlito syrichta | reverse complement strand
CATTTCTTCATGGGTCAGGAGTATTCCCATCTTAGGCTTTATGTCCTTCAGAGTCTTGTGATCGCCTCCCTTGTCCAGATGTCTTTGTTACTTTTCTCTTATCCTGCAGTGCTTGTTTCTAAAGAGAACTCAAAAGAACCTTTTAGTAATGTTTCCCAGGTCCCCAAGGTTGCTTTCTGTCTTTAGCTAATTTATCATAAAAGTGTCTGATTATTATATTATGAGTTCAGTAAAAACCCACTTTATAAATGTTAACTTAGAGTTTTAACTATTGAATTAAGTAAAACCCTTTATGATTAATCTTTATCCTAAGTCAGTGAAAACAGTGTTATAAATCACCTACATAACTCCTAGATAAGTGTTAGAACTTATAATGAATTCATAATGAACTTACTATAAACTTGTGCTTTTAAAAAACCTTATGTCTAAACACTAAACTACATAATTCTAAATCAAATAAGGAGTGAATATACTTATATCACTTATTACATAAGCAATATCTAGTAACTTATAACCAAGTGAAAGAAAGCATTCTTGATGTGCTTCAGAGTTTAACCCTTGCGTATGTTGAAAAAGGCCAAACGGCATAGTGGGAAATGGAAAAATAAACCATGACATTTCCAGGTTAGCTGTGAGTACTTCACATAAACATGCCATTTTCTTCTTCCACGACTGCACAGAATTCTTCAGCGGTATCAAATAGCAAAAGTGGAAGACAGAAGGGCCTCAGCGTCCCGGGCTCGCCCTGCGGCCCAGGGTCTTCGGCCCACCAGGACCCTGCCAATCAGGTGGGCCTCCAAGGCTGGACTCCCACTATCCTCCTTCTTCACTTCTTACTTTTGCAAAAAATCATTCTTTTATCTTTCTTCAGGTTATCAGTGCTCAACTTCTACAAAATGCTAGCTTGATTTTTACAGATAGCTCCTCTTCTGAAACAGCGGTTACGGTTATTAATGGTGTTACTTCTTGCTTTCAAACAGATTATAATTCCACTCAGTGAGTTAAGCTGTTTGCAGTTTGTCAGGTCTTTACAAAAAAATTTTAATCTCGACACTAACATTATGTTACAGGTGTACTGTGCCATTTAAAAACTGCTAGTCTTCATGCTGTCTCTTCTTTCTCCCCCACTAACAAAATTGTTCTTTTATAAACCATTCAATTACATATTTGTGCTAGCACAGAACCTGTTTATGCTACTCATTATTCATACTCATTCTACCCTTCCTTGGTCCATTATCTAAAGGCAATGCTCTTACTAATGAGGCTATGTAATTTTTTGTTTTTCCTTTACTAGCAGCTACCGCTTCCCATGCCTTTCATCATCAGAATGCCTAAAGTTTATTTCACCTATTTGGATTCCAGACCGCCTCATTAGAAATGTCCAGCTTCCCACCCCCACCACAGTACTGCGAGAACCTGCAAACCCCCAACTTGGGGACAGCTGAAGTGCTGACATGTGACGCAGAGGACTTGGTTCGGTTTCAAATTACTTCTCTTACTCTCTCTACTGTGTTTATTGCTATAATGGCTTTTAAAGCAAGCCAGGTGGGTTGTATTTATTCAAAAAAAAATCTTATTGGTCTTATATCCCAAACAGTCCAGTGTTCCAGCCCGTTACATGGGATACTAAGATTATTACTGTTTTTACTAATCATTCCTCTTTATTAAAAGGCCCACTCTTTTTTATCGTGGGTCAAAACTGTAATCAATCATAATTATTCTTTTTAGCTTGTTCTAGTTCTCCAATATGTTTTAGTTTACCTAAAAAAATCAAACTACTTGCATAAATTGTAAATTAACTAATTGTCTTACTTTTTCTAATTCATATAGAGAATTTATGACTCTTAAGCAGCCTTCTTGTTTGATAGTTCCTATAAAACTTCCATCTCTTTGGTATGATGAATATAGTCTAAGAAAATTGAATGAAGTTGACTCATTGTTGTCAAGGCCAAAAAGATTTATAGCAAATTTGATTTTAGAAATTACAGATTTAACAACTATAGCTACTTCAGTCTCAGTTTCAGCCGTAGCTTTAACTAAAGAAGTACATACTGCTACATTTACAGATCAGTTATCCAAAAATGTCTCATTAACTTTAGCAGCTCAAGAAATTATTGACCAAAAATTCGAAAGTAAAGTTAATGCATTAGAAGTGGCTATTTTGATTATAGGACACGAACTTGTAACCTTGAATATTAAATTCACCTTGAGATGTCATTCAGAGTTTAAATGGATTTGTGTCACACCTCTCCAACTGAACAAGTCTATTCATACCTGGGATAGGATTAAAAATCATATCTCCGGAATTTGGAACCATTCCAACATAAGTTTGGATCTCTTCAAACTTCATCAGGAAGTACAAGACATTAGTTCTGCTGAAAAACAATTTGAGTCCACCCAATTAGCTCAGTCAATCTTCAACAATTTTTCTTCATTTGTCAATCAAAAATCATTATTATCTGTATTAATCAATGTGGGAATTTGTGGAGGAATAATCTTGCTACTAATATGCTTACTTCCAGCAATCTTCAAATCATTGAAAAATAACATCTCTCAACTAAGCACGGAACTTCACAACTTTGTATTAAAAAAACAAAAAAGGGGGAGATGTCGGGAGCCAGCCTTGGGGGCCCACCTGATTGACAGGGTCCTGGTGGGCTGAAGACCCCAGGCTGCAGGGTGAGCCCGGGAAGCTGAGGCCCTTCTGTCTTCCACCTTTGATGTTTGATACCTCGAAAGAATTCTGTGCAGTCGTGGAAGAAGAAAATGGCATGTTTATATGAAGTACTCACAGCTAACCTGGAAATGTCATGGTTTATTTTTCCATTTCCCACTATGTCGTTTGGCCTTTTCTAACATATGCAAGGGTTAAACTCTGAAGCACATCAAGAATGCTTTCTTTCACTTGGTTATAAGTTACTAGATATTGCTTAAGTAGTAAGTGATATAAGTATATTCACTCCTTATTTGATTTAGAATTATGTAGTTTAGTGTTTAGACATAAGGTTTTTTAAAAGCACAAGTTTATAGTAAGTTCATTCTGAATTCATTATAAGTTCTAACACTTATCTAGGAGTTATGTAGGTGATTTATAACACTGTTTTCACTGACTTAGGATAAAGATTAATCATTACGGGTTTTACTTCAATAGTTAAAACTCTAAGTTCACATTCATAGAGCGGGTTTTCACTGAACTCATAATATAATAATCAGACACTTTAATGATAAATTAGCTAAAGACAGAAAGCAACCTTGGGGACCTGGGAAACATTACTAAAAGGTTCTTTTGAGTTCTCTTTAGAAACAAGCACTGCAGGATAAGAGAAAAGTAATAAAGACATCTGGACAAGGGAGGCGATCACAAGACTCTGAAGGACATAAAAGCCTAAGATGGGAAAACTCCTGACACATGAGGAAACGTACACTTAGAAACTTTCTTGAGACATTTCAAGGACTGTAATTCGGGACTTTGGACTAAAAGTATCATTGTTGGCTTTATGAATAAGACTTGTTGTCTGAATGTTTATAGGGATCTTGGCTTGT
>NW_006969014.1:0-704 GCF_000164805.1 Carlito syrichta | reverse complement strand
TGAAATAAAGCATGAGATGTAATGAAACAATGGTGATTTATTCCAAATGCTGGCAAATGGGAAAAATGCACAGGTTCATGCCTCAAAAGAAACCATTTCCCCATCTGCCAGCTTTGGAATAAATTCACCATCCTTTCATTGCATCTTGTGCTTGCTTATTTTGGTATACAAGTAATGAGTGACTGAGCTGTATTGGTTATACTTCCAGTGCCTACTCCAAGAAAACAGCATACTGTTGGCTTAGTAATACAGTGAAGTACGGTGTTTGAATTTGAGGACTAAACTCTGACCTTTTTCTTCTCTTGCCTAAATTTCTATGCAGCCTGAGGAATCACACCCTCAAACCATAAAGTCTCAACAGATGAGTTTTTATTAACCCTATATAATATGGCTCACTTTCTAACTTGACTCTGGCATAACATCACATAAAAGATAAAGAATAAAATTATATCTGGACACAGTAACTCAAGCCTGTAATCCCAGCACTTTGGGAGGCCCAGGCAGGGAGATGCTTGAGCCTAGGAATTCAAGATCAGCCTAGGTGATAGTGAAACCTTATTTCTACAAAAAAATTAAAGAAAAATTATCCATACATGGTGGTGTTTACTTGTAGTCCCAGCTATTCAGGAGGATGAGGTGGAAGAATCACTTGAGCCCAGGAGGTCAAGGCTTTGGAGAGCCATGGTCATGCCACTGCACTCTAG
>NW_006969013.1:0-3653 GCF_000164805.1 Carlito syrichta | reverse complement strand
CCATGGGTAGGCCAGCCATCGAGTCACACCTGTCTCCTTGTCACTCGGGGAGGACAAGTCGGGAAGATGACTGAAGACTGGAGCTGAGACCAGGCTGGACAGTACAGCAAGCCCCCACCTCAACGCCAAGGCAAACCCAGAAAAACTAAGTTGAGGGCAGGCCTCAGCAGGAAGATCTCAGGCTGAGTTTAAGAACAGGCAGGGAGACTAGGATGTCAACCAAATGGAAAGTCTGTTATCGCAGCAGTTTGAGAGTCCCAGGCCAAGAGAAAGGCCCAAGTTGGGTGGTTTGAGACCAGCCAGGGCTACTTACTGAGCAAACAAAAGAAAGAGAGGAAAAGTAAGAATGAAAGAAAGAAAAACAAAGAAAGAAAGAAAAAGAGAGAGAGAGAAAGAAAGAAAGAAGGAAAGAAAGAAAGAAAGAAAGAAAGAAAGAAAGAAAGAAAGAAAGAAAGAAAGAAAGAAAGAAAAAGAAAGAAAATCTAAGCCAACAAAGAAATCCATTCGCCTGCAAACCTTCTGCCCTCAGTCCTTCTCCCCCACCCCCCACACAAGGGTCCCCAAGCTTGGTGCCTTGCAGTCTCAACCCCCCCAAAATGCCTGCCCACCCTTTAGTGCAGGAGTTCTTGAGGCTCCCTGATGGAGTTCCTGCTGGCTTTCCTCTCTGGGGTGAGAAATGTGCCCCAGCCAGGCCAGTCCTCTGACTCTGCAAAAAAGACTGGGGACACATCCCAACCCAGGGATATTTCGTCCCCCCCTCTTCCATTTTTTTCTGGCTCTAAAGCCAGTCCCCTTTTGAACACACCATGCGCATCTGAGAATCTTTGTATGATTCTAATGTTATTGGAGACAGGGTCTGGCTCTGTAGTCCAGGCTGGGGCCCGGGGATACGACAATCATTCACTGCCAGCCTTGAGATCGCTGGCTCCGGCGATCCTCTCACGTCAGCCTCTGGAGTGACCAGGACAATGGTCACCACAACCCCAGACTCCCTGTTTGGATGGGTGCAGAGATGGGGTCTCCCTGCAGGCCCGGACAGGTCTTGAGTTCCTGGGCTATAGCTATTATCCCGTACAACCTCCCAAAGCACCGTGATTCCAGGCTTTGGCCACCGCACCTGGCCTCTGATTCATTGTCAGTGAAGGACTGAGGCTGGTCTTGAGGGCTCAACCTTGCCATCCCAGTGCATTGGAAGGCTAAGGCCAGCAGCCGGCTTGAGCCCGTGGGTCTGAGATGCACTGAGGGAACTTGGCAAGACAACGTTTCTACACTTAATCCCAAATTATAGGGCATGGTAGTGCATGCTTGTGGTTCAGATTCCTCAGAAGGCCAGTGGGGAAAGGCTTGTTGGAGCCTGGTGGGCCAAAGTTGCTGTGGCCGGAAGTGAGCCACTGCCCACCAGTCGGGTGACAGAATGAGACTCTGACTCAAATAAAAGGAAAGAAGTGCATCCATTTCTATATGGAGTTGGGATCCTTGTGAACAGACAGAGATCATTTGGGGAAGGAGGACGCAACCTTGGGTATAGAGCCCCCGAAAGATGGTGAATCAGCAGACATTTGGGCCATTGCTTTGGGAGGCTAGGTGAAGGACCGCTGGAGCCCAGATGTTCGAGACCAGCCTGGACCATGTAGTGAGATCTTGTCGCTCCCTGGAACGCAAACTCTCGAGGTGTGCTTGGTGGCACATGCGATCCCAGCTACATGAGATGCAGTGGCCTCTGTCCTGGGGTGTGCCTTTGCATTGACCCCACTTGCACGTGCGAGTCCAGGCCTGGCCCCGTGGCTCAAGGCCATTAGCCCTGTGCCCTGGGAGGCCAAGGCGGGAGGCTGCCTGAGTCCCAGGTTGGGAGACCAGCCTGGGCGACGTGGCCAGACCTCATCTAGGTGAGAGGTCCCCAAAATCGAGTCAGGCATGGTGTCTCCTGGAGTACCAGCTGTTCAGGGGCCGAGGCAGGGGGACTGCCTGAGCCCCTCAGGTCAAGGCCCCAGGAGCCACGATTGTGCTTACACACCCCAGCACCTCAGAGACCAAAAAACAACTTCCATGTGTGTCATGATAGGCGTCCATGGTTGCCCACAGAAAGGTCCACAAGGGAAAAGTCTGTGCCAAATTGCAAGACATGGTTGCTCCCCAGAATGCAAACACTGGAGTTGCGCCTGGTGGAGTCTGCAGTCCCGGATACATCGGGTGTGGTGGCCTCCATCCTGGGGCATTTCATTTCATTGCCACCACCTACATAACGTGCATGTCCAGGCTGGGCACCCTGGATCACGGTTGTCAGCCCCGCACACTGGGAGGCTGAAGTGGGAGGCTGCCTGAGCCCAGGGGTCTAGACCAACCCAGGCAACATCACCATACCTCATCTCAGCCATAGGTTCCCAAAATCGAGTCAGGTGTGGTGATACCTGGAGTTCTGGCTGCTTGGGGTCCAAGGAGGGAGCATTGCCTGAGCCCAGGAGGTGGAGTCCCTGCGAGCCACAAATGTGCTGCCACACACCAGACCGGCCGATGGAGACTCTGGCAACAAAAAAAGATGACTCCCACGTGCATCACGACGGGTGTTTATGGCTCCCCAGGGAAAGCTCCGTGTGTGCGGGGGATGATGGAGTAATCTCAAGAGGAAGGGGCCCTCCCCCCACCCGAAGGTGATGGAATGGGCAACCAGAACCTGGACTGGCAGTGGTTTTGCCAGACTGCCTTGTTCGCCATGTGCCTGATGGCTGCCCTAGGCTGGGTCCATCTCTTCCATGATGTCACATATGTCTTTACTCTGGGGCATTCGTGTGGAGGGTGGAGGCAGGTCATCTGGGGTGCATGGCTGAATGTGCAGGATGGACTTGCCCAGTTGCCACCTTTCAAACCTCCCATGAATGACAGGCTGGAAAGTGCCATTTCCTTTCCAATCACTGAGGGTGACACTCCTCTCACTGGGTGGCATGGGTGGTGGTGATTATTATTTATAGTCAGAATCCCGGTCTGCTTTCTAGGACAGAGCACAGAGACACGCTTATGGCCACTGCAGACTCCACCTACCAGTCTCTGGTGACCCTCGAGCCTTGTCCCTCATGAGTGGCTCGAACCACAAGCCTGCACCACCACGTCAGGCTATTCTTTGGATTTATTTTTTATGGCTGAGAGGAGATCTCACCCAGTGTCCTGGGCTGGTGTCGAATCCACAGGGTTGGGCCATCTACTCGTCTTGGCCTCCCAAAGGCTGGGATGCTAGACTGAGCCCCTGAGCACGGCCTGTGGTGGTGGTAGTGGTGGTTGGTTGTTATTCTGAATCAGAGTCCCACTGTGTCACCTAGGCCGGAGGGCAGGGTTCTGCTATTGGCCACTGTGGCCTCCATCTGCTGGGCTCTTGCAATCCTCCTGCTGTGGCCTCCCGAGTGGCTGGGACGACAGGCATGCACCTTTATGTTCGGCTCATTTTTTTGCCTTCTTGTAGAGTTGAGGTCTCACCAAGGTGCCCAGGCTGGTAATCCCCAGGGACCAGGCCATCTTTTCACCTCAGCCTCCCAGAGCGCTGGGAGGACAGGTGTGAGCCCCCACGCATGGCCTCCACAACACTGTTGGTGCCCCACCATGAGGCCCCCTCCCTTCTGACATTCCAGGACCCAGTAGAGGGTGGCCTGATTCTCACACCAAGC
>NW_006969012.1:0-750 GCF_000164805.1 Carlito syrichta | reverse complement strand
TGCACAACTCAGGCCATTCTCTGGGCCTGGGCCTCCCTAACTCTGCAATCACAGGGTTTCCATTTGGGCAACATCCTGGTCTTCCTGACTGGTCTTGAACTGTGGCCTGGAGGTGATCCTCCCACTGAGGACAACCCTCATCTAAGGTTTTCTGGGATTTGCTTGGGGTCGAGGTGCGTGCTTGCTATGGTGTCCAGCCTGGTCTCCAGCACCCGGGCTCCAGCCATCTTCCTGTTTTGGCCTCCCCACATGCCGAGGAAGCAGACGTGAGTCCCCTGGCCATCCCCACCCCACCGGGCGTCTGAGAGTCAAGCCCTTCGTTTCCAGAGGCAGACCCTGGGAGGAGCAATCAGGTACACCCTGGGGAATGAGGCATGCAGAGGGATGGGTGCCCCAGCAAAGACACACTCATGCCCCAGGTGATCCCCCCAGGGAGGGCTCAGCAGGCGAATATGGACACCCTGTCCCTGGTCCTGGGTCATCAGAAGGGAGCAGGCCACGTGGTGAGGCCTCAAGAGGAGTGTGGCTTCTGGGAGCATGGCCTCACACCTGTCATCCCAGTGCTCTGGTAGGCAGAGGGAAGAGGATGGCCTGAGCTCCTAGGTTTGAGACCTGCCTGGGCACCTTGGCGAGACATCATGTCTACAAGAAGACAAAAATAATGAGCCAAGCTTGGTAGCGCAGGGCTTTCCTTCTGGCCACTCGGGATGACGCAGTGGGAGAATCACCAGAGTCATCGGTGGAGGCTCC
>NW_006969011.1:0-712 GCF_000164805.1 Carlito syrichta | reverse complement strand
CAAAGAAGTATCAGACGACACTGATAAGGCAAGTAGTATAATATGACATATATAAGGCATGTAGTATCATAAGACACCAATAAGGCAAATAGTAACAGATGACATTAATAAAGTATGTAGTATCTTAAGGCACAAATAAGGCAAGTATTATCAGACGACACTAACAACTCAAGTAGTATCATTAGACACAAATAAGGCAAGTAATATCATAAGACACTAAGAAGGCAAGAAGTATCAGAAGACACTAATAAGGAAAGTGGTATCAGACAACACTAATAAGGCAAATAGTATCAAAAGACACTAATAAGGCAAGTAGTATCAGACGGAATTAATGAGGTAAGAAGTATCTGATGATGCTAATAATGCAAGTAGTATCAGACGACACTATGAAGGCAAGTAGTATCAGACGGGATTAAAATGGAAAATAGTATTAGACGACACTAACAAGCCAAGTAATATCAGAAGACACTAACAATGCATGTAGTATCAGACGACACTGACAAGGCAAGTAGTATCAGACAGCACTGAAAGGCAAGTTGTATCAGGCGGCATTGAATAGGCAAGTAGTATCAGACTACATTAACAAGCCAAGTAGTATCAGACGTCACTATGAAGCCAAGTAGTATCAGACGACATTAAGAAGGCAAGTAGTATCAGACGACACTAAGATGGCAAGTAGTATCAGACGATACTAAGAAGGCAAGTAGTATGA
>NW_006969010.1:0-619 GCF_000164805.1 Carlito syrichta | reverse complement strand
TACCTACCTAGACAAGTGACTAGCCAGCTGACTTAATGAGCTGACTTAACCAGATAGCCAGCTGGCCAGCCAGCTGACTTAATGTGCTAGCTACCTAGCTAGCCAGATGGCTAGCCACTTGAATTAACTAACTGACTTATCCAACTAGCCAGTTGGCTAGCAAGCTGACTCAAATAGTTGTCTTAACTCGTTATCCAGCTGGCTAGACAGGTGACTTAACTAGCTGGCATCACTAGATAGCCAGGCGGCTAACCAGCTGTCTTAACTAGCTAGCTACCTATGTATCCTGCTGTCTTGCCGGCTGACTTAACTACGTAACTACCTAGCTAACCAGCTTGCTAGCCAGTTAACTAACTGTACTGCTTTCTAGACAGTTGAATAAACTAGCTTGCTACATACATAGCCAGCTGGCTATCCAGTTGAATTAACTAGGTGTGTTATCTAGCTAGCCAGCTGTCTCACCAGCTGACTAAACTAGCAAACTACCTACCTAGGAAGCTGGCTAGACCACTGGCTTAACTAGGTGACTTAACTAGCTAGCCAGCTTGCTAGACAGCTGAAATAACTCGCTAGGTACCTAACTAGCAAGCTGGCTAGCTAGCTGACTTAACTAGCTGGA
>NW_006969009.1:0-617 GCF_000164805.1 Carlito syrichta | reverse complement strand
GGGGGGCACAGGGAGAACATCTCTCTGTGGTCTCAGATACACCAGTGCAGTGTTATGCTGGCACTGGACATCCAGCCACTTTTAGGGAACAGATGCGTGAGCCAAAGTCAGTGAAACACGTGGGAAGTCTTGTTGTTTGTATTTCTGGAGGAGGTGAACAAGCAAGAGGCAATGACTCTGACCCTGTGATTTGTGGTTTTTAATCCACATTGAGCACAGAGGACTATATGATGGAACAGCGATGCCCTTTGGGGCTCTCCTTGGCCGTGTCTGGCCTCAGCCTCTGTCTCCACCTCCATGTCTGACCTAGGCCCTCGTGTCCCCTTCCTTTCTGGCCTTGGCCTCCACATCCCTCCATGTCTGGTCTCAGCCCATGTGCCCCTCCATGTCTGACCTTGGTCTCAAGTCCCCTTCATGCCCGGCCTCGGCCTCCTTGTCCCCTCCATCTGCCCTCCCTAAGAAGCGGCACTGGGCAGTCCAAGTGTGGACCCCATAGCCAATCCGAATGAGTTGATGAAGATGCAGGGCCTAGCCCACTTCCTGGGAGATGCTTTGGGAAAATGAGTGTCCCCTTTTGTGTTTTAATAGAAGCTTCCCTTCATGAAATGAAAGCATCT
>NW_006969008.1:0-805 GCF_000164805.1 Carlito syrichta | reverse complement strand
CCTGCTTTGTGTTTCTCTGATAAAATTGCATAATTGATTCCTTGGATTTCTATTTTTTCCACCGAACTCACAAGAGGTTGACTTGCTTGAGGCATAAAGAATGTCTTGACATTACTTTTTTAACTGATCAGTTTATTTTATCGATGAGCAAACTGATGCCACAAATTCTGAAGTGGAAACATTTGACCCAAGGCCCAGATAGGCGTATAAAGTCTCTAAAGACAGAAAAGCTGATACTGTCCCTTATCCAAATCTTAAATCAAGAGAAACTACTATTTAAAACAAATGCAATGCAATCAGTTTCATATTTCTGATTTTTCTCATAATGGATACCTAAGTGATACCAAGCATGAAATTTTTCTTTGTGTGCAGACAAGATTGACTCTACTTTAGATGCTAATCTGACATGTGACTCCTGACTACCCACTAGCCCGAGAGTCCCTCCAAGATGTCTAGTTAATGTATTACTCTTTATGTAAAAATACCTACTTACTGTAGTTTTGCATTTCCTGCCAAACAACTCTAAATGCCATTGCATACAACACAGGTTGTGATGCCAATAGCATTTTCTCAGCCACCTATATATTTTTTTCCAGAGCACGTATACTTTTCTTCAAGATATAAGCCTTTGGTCTGGGGCATTGCGGTGTGGAGCGCTACCTGTCTTGTTGTTATGCAAGACCTTGCTACTGTCTGTAAATTCCTTAATAAATCACCCTTTATGGACAAACTAGATTTGGTTGTCTTGGACTTTTGTTTCTTGGCTCTTTCTGCCTTTGAGGGTTGCTTTGCAGCTACAGCCTTT
>NW_006969007.1:0-739 GCF_000164805.1 Carlito syrichta | reverse complement strand
AGCTAGCCAACAGGGCTAGATAGCTCACTTAACTCGCTGACTTAAGTAGCTATCCAGCCAGCTAGCTAGCTGATTTAATTGACTAGCTACCTACCTAGGGAGGTGGCTATAGAACTGATTAACTAACTGACTGAACCAACTAGTCAGCTGGCTAGCCAGGTGACTATACTAGCAAGTGACCTAGCTAGCCAGTTGATTAGCCAGTTCAATTAACTAGCTGACTTAACCAGTTACCCAGCTGGCTAGCCAACTGATTCAACAAGTTGACATAACTAGTTAGCCAGCTGACTTACCTAGCTGGCACCTCTATTCTCGCAAGGTGGCTAGCCAGCTGATTTAACTAGATAGCTACCAATGTATTCTGCTGGCTTACCAGCTGACTTAACTACCTAGCTACCTCGCTAACAAGTTGGCTAGCGAGCTGAGTTAACTAAGTGACTTAACTAGCTAACCAGCTGGCTAGCCAGCTGACTTAACTAGCTAGATACCAAGCTAGGAAGCTGACTAGTCAGTTGACTTAACTTGGTGACTAAACTAGCTAGCCAGCTGGCTAGACAACTGACATAACTAGCTAGCTACCTCGCTAGCAAGCTGGCTAGCTGGCTGACTTAAGTAGCTCTCTACCTCTCTAGCCATCTGGATAGCAAGTGACATGACTAGCTGACTTGATTAGATAGCCAGCTGGCTAGGCAACAGACTTAACTATGTCACTAACTAGCTAGAGAGCTGCTTATCCAGG
>NW_006969006.1:0-3583 GCF_000164805.1 Carlito syrichta | reverse complement strand
CCCGGAACACAAACATTCAAGTCGCCTTTGGTGGCACACAGATTCTCAGCTACATGGGATGCAGTGACCTCCATGCTGGGTTGTACCTTTTTGTCGCCCCCTCCGATGGCATGTGCTAGTCCAGGCTGGGCACCGTGGCTCATGGCTGTCAGCCCTGCTCCCCTGGAGGCCGAGGTGGGAGGCTACTTGAGCCCAGGTGTCAGAAATCAGCCAGGATGAATTGGCCAGACCACGTCTGGGCGAGAGATCCACAAAATAGTCAGGAGTGGTATACCCAGTAGTCCCGGCTGATCAGGGGCCAATAGGGGGGGACCAACTGAGCCCAGATGGTTGAGGCCCTGAAGCCATGATCCTGTCACTGCCCCCCAGCTCAGCTGATGGAGACTCCAATGACAAAAAAAGATGCCTCCCATGTGCATCACGATACATGACCTCGGCTCCCCAGTTAAATTTCCACATGGACGGGTGAAAAATGAGTGATGGGAGACAAAGCGGCTCTTCCAATGCCCGAAGGTTGAGACCGGGTAAATGAAACCTTCGCTGGCCGTGATGTTGCCAGACTGTCCTGATCACTCTGCTTATGCTGCCCAAACTCACAGCTGTCTGTTCCTTGAGCTCACACGTGTCTTTGTCATGGGGCACGAGTGTGGAGGGTGGAGGCAGACCTTCTGGTGCCCGTGTCCAAAGGTCACAGGCCAGAACACTGGTGGTCACCTTTGAAGCCTCCCAAAAGTAACAGTCCAGAAATAGTCTTTTCCTCTCCCTGGGCTCAAGTCCTGCCATCCCTGAGTGTGACTTCTCATGCTGGATGGCAGTACTGGTGATGGTGGTGGTGGTGGTGATTATTAATATTTGTTGTAAGAATCCTGCTCTGTCACTGAGGCCGGAGTGCAAGATCAATGTCACGGCTGCCATGGACTCCACCTGCTGGGATCAGACAAACCTCCCATCTCCTCCCCCCACATTGCTGGAAGCACAGGCCTGCACCACCATGCCCGGCTAATCTTCGATTCATTTTTGATAACCAAGATGAGGTCTCACCCTGTGTCCTAGACTGGTGTCGAACCCAGGCTCAGGCTATACACTCACCTGGGCTTCTGAAGGGTTGGGATTCCAGGCTGAGACCCTCAGCCTGGCCTGTGGTTTTGGTGGTGGTAGTGGTATGTATTATTATTCTGAGTTGGAGTCCTGCTCTTTTGCCCAGGCCAGAGTGCAGGGGGCCACCCTCGGACACCACAGCCTCAACTGACTAGCTCTGGTGATCTGCCCACTGTGGCCTCCAGAGTGACTGGAAGGACAGTCATGTGCAACCATGCTCAGCTCATTTTTTTGGCTTCTTGTAGAGGTGAGGTGTCACCAAGGTGCCCGGGCTAGTCTTGAACACAGAGTCTCAGGCCATCCTCTAGCCTCAGCCTCCCAGAGGTCTGGGATGACAGGCGTGAGCCACCATGCCCGGGCTCCACACAACTTTTGGGGCCCCACCATGAGACCCGCTACCTTCCAACAACCTGGGACCCTGGAGGAGGTGGCTGGCTTTGTCATCTGAGACCTCCATGGGGGGAGCAACTGTCTCAGGGGTGTGTCTCCACTGGGGCACCCACCACTCCTCCCATCTCAATTCCAAGGGTGGACCCACTTGCTCCTCTGAGTGGCCACCTCTAGGAAATGGAAGGCGAGGCTCTCAAATGTTCTGGGGTGGAGATGGCTGGGTCATTCATACCTGTCTCCTCGGCATGCGGGGAGCCTGAAATGAGAAAATTCTGGCGTCCAGGAACATGAGACCAGGCTGGACACCATAGCAAGTCCCCACCTCGACCCCAACAAAAGCCAAAAAACCTTGGGTGACTGCAGGACTAGGTGGGAGGATACCCTCTGACACAGAGTTCAAGACCAGGCAGGAACACCAGGATTAAAGAAATGGAAAGCCCAGGCTGAGAAGATGGTCCTAGTTGTAAAATTTGAGAGCAGCCTGAGCAACCTAGTGAGGAAACAAAAGATAGAAAGAAAGAAAGAAAGAAGGAAACTGAAAGAAAGAAAACAAGAAAACAAGAAAGAAAGAAATACATTCTGCTGCAAACCTTTTGCCCTCAGTCCTTCCCCCCTCCCCCCCACATGTGAGGGTTCACCAAGCCCAGCACCTTACAGCCCTAACCCACCCCCCAGTGGCTTTTCCCGCTTTGGTGCAGGAGTCCCCAGGCTCCCTTGCCGAGTTCCTGCTGGCTCTCCTCTCCAAGTTTAGAAATGTGACCCAGGCAGGTTGACCTTCTGACTCGGCAATGTGGACCTTCCACCAGGAAAGTCCAGGGACAACTCCTTCACCTGGGAACATTTCTTCCTCTACAATCCCATTATTCTTGATCTAAAGTCAGTCGCCCTGTGAACACACCACGTGCAGTTTAAAATCTGTGTATGATTCTGATGATTTTGGAGACAGGGTCTGGCTCTGTGGCCCACCTTGGTGCCCATGTCATGACTATGGTTCATTGTAGGCTCGAATTCACAGCCTTCAGTGATCCTCCCCCCTTACCCTCTGGATTGACTGGGACAACTCAACCTTCGACCCCCAGATTCCCTGTTCAGATGGGTGCAGATATGGAATCTCCCTGCATGACCTGGACTGGCCTTGGGCTCCTGGGCTCCTGGGCTCCAGCCATCCTTCTGCCTCAGACTCCCAGAGTGCTGGGATTCCAGGCATGGGTTGCCGCACCAGGCCTTCTGACTGGTTTTTAAGGAAGGATTGAGGTCAGGTTTAGGGGCTCAGGCTCATCATCCCAGTGCTTTGGGAGACCAGGTCAATAGCCAGCACGAACCCATGGTTGAGAATCGCCCAGGCAACTTGGCAAGACCTCATCTCTACCCTCCAATCCAAATAAGCTGTGCATGGCAGCATGCGCCTGTCATTCAGGCTCCTTGGAAGGTCGATGAAAGACTCGCCATAGTCTGGTGGGCCAAGGCTGTGGTGGCTGGGACCAAGTCACTGCCATAACGCCTGGGCAAAGGAGTGAGACTCTGACTCAAAGAAAAAAAGGAAAATAGAAAAAAAAGAAAAACATCCATTTGTTTATGGAGTTGTGATCATTGGGAACAGACAGAGATCATTTGGGAAGGAAGCCCTAGCCTTGGGCCTAGAAATCCCGAAAGACGGTGGATAAGCAGACAATCCATCTTTGGCTTTGGGAGTCTGAGGCAGGGGACGGTGCAGCCCGGAAGTTTGAGACCATCCTGGGCCAAGTAGTGGAACCTCGTCTATCCCTAGGACACAAACACTGAGTCTCACATGGTGGCGCACACGTCCTGGCTACACGGGATGTGGTGGCTTATGTCCTGGGGTATGCCTTTGTGTTGCCCCCACTGATAGCATGTGTGAGTACAGGTCTGGCACCGTGGCTCACGGCTGTCAGTCCCAGGCCCTAGGAGGCCGACACAGGAGGCTGCCTGAGTGCCTGGAGTTAGAGACCAGCCAGGGCAATGTGGCCATACCTCATCTCTGTGACAGGGCCCCAATATCAAGTCAGGTGTGATGCCCACCGAAGTCCAGGGTGAACGGGGGCTAAGGCAGGAGGACCTCCTCAGTCCCACAGGT
>NW_006969005.1:0-1035 GCF_000164805.1 Carlito syrichta | reverse complement strand
GGGGGAGGAATGAGATTGAAAACGGAGGGATACTGCTTAGGAAGGGAGGGGAATACCTCATCAACCAAGGACCCTGCATAATTAATGTTTGTGTATCTAACTCTGAATTGTACCCCATATTTCCAAAAAAATTAAAATAAATATATAAATTAAAAAATGAAAGTTCTAAAATCTGTAACTCACTTTATTTGTTTATTATGTTTATTATTATTTTTTAATTTAAAAATGGTTGCAATTCAGGGTTGGTCCCAGAAATGTTCATTATGCAGGGATTGGTGGTTTAAGGATTTCATAATACTCCAATG
Organism: Carlito syrichta; assembly: GCF_000164805.1. NCBI lineage: Eukaryota > Metazoa > Chordata > Mammalia > Primates > Tarsiidae > Carlito > Carlito syrichta. The sequence goes on along the minus strand of NW_006969005.1, from coordinate 730 downwards.
AGAACTCCATTACCTTATAATATATTGTAATACATGCTATAATTCTGGCTTCAAAATTGACAACTACAGTGTTTCTCACATACATACTGAATGTGTTATTCTGCCTAAATTGAAGCTTGTTGAGATTCAAGATCTATATCATTCTTAGAAAACTGAACCTTGAGATTCATTTTACCAGAGAGCTATTCAGAAAGCAGAAACATATATATATTTTGATTTGGAGTCTCACTCTGTCGCCCAGACTGGAGTGCAGTGGCCGCTCCCCGCCATCGCAGCCTCGACTTGCTGGGCTCTGGCGATCCTTCTGCCTCAGCCTTCCAAGTAGCCGGAATTACAAGCACGCGCTACCACGCCCGGCTGATTTTTTTATTTATTGTAGAGATGAGGTCTCGCCTGCCCAGGCGGGTCTCGAACCCGCGGGCTCAGGCAATTCACTCACCTCAGCCTCCTAAAGGCACGGGATTACAGGCTGAACCACCGAGCCCGGCTGGAACATATATCTTACAAATTTTAGAAAATAAAACACTATGGTAATTTAATACAGCTTTTTCCATTCTTGAAATTTGTGTACATTTTCTTAGTGCACTGTGTTTTTTCTGCTTGTTAATTTTGATTAAATGTTACAGATGTGCAATCCTTAGAGAAAAGCAATCACATTCCCTTAATACTTTAACCCAATTTTTATGTTTAAAAGAGTATTTCAATTGAATCCCCTAAGACATAATGCTGT
>NW_006969004.1:0-597 GCF_000164805.1 Carlito syrichta | reverse complement strand
TTAGGGAATCTTTCTTTTCATGTCTTTCTTCACTTCTTCCCGGCCTTGTGTCTCTTTCTCACCTGATAGTTGGTGTGTATATCTGTTTTCCTTCTCGTTCTTCTCTCTAACTCTCTATTGACCCCCCCTTCCTCCATTATTTTCCTATTTTATACCCCCGTTTTTAATCTAGGGACCAAGACTACATACTGCTGAATAGACAGATTGTAAGGCAGAAGGAATTAGGTTCCAGTGAGCTCATACACCTGTTCGTGGATGCTAGAATCAGCATATATATTCTGAACCACAGCTTCCCTCTCAAATCTCAAAATTGCAAAAAGTGCAGATTGCAGCCTATGCTCCAACCTGAAAAGTGAAAAAAGCTAGAAGACCCTCATAAGGAAGAGCAGGATATTTCAGAAGAGAAATAAAAGCAGAATTAAAGAAGGGGAGGGAAAGGGGGAGAGAGAGAAAAATCTACACAAATGAAGAAAAACCAAAAAAGAGTATGGATCTCTCTCAGACCCCTGGGAGGGCAGACACTGGGAAAACTGACTTCGGAATGCAAACAATGAAGAGTTCCCCGAATTAAGGGTCTCAAACTACAAACGTAGATAT
>NW_006969003.1:0-761 GCF_000164805.1 Carlito syrichta | reverse complement strand
CCTCAGCCCCTCTCCAAATAAAGTACAATTTAAGGACTACCAAGTTCATCTTAAGACAAAAGTTACATCCAATTACGGCAAGATGATACTTTTTTCCGAGAATCTGGCCTTAATTGTCCCGAGGAAACGAAGGGACTTGTGCTACCAGATACCCGATTACAATTCTCAAGAGGACCAGAATGTTTCTGGAGTCCTGACATGACTGATTCATAATACTCACACGCCAAATATCTCCGAAACATTAGACGAGCTCGAAGCCTTGATTCGTGTTTATACCACAGCAAGACACCCTGAGAACTTTTCGTATTGTGGACTAGTGTATCACAGATTACTTATTCGTCCTTAGCGAGGGACCTTTTAATGTCCTGTATATGAGGACTCTCTTTCCCCAGAATCCTGTTTGGAAAAGCTGATTCTTGTTTAGCCATTAGCAAGATGTCATGTAGACATTGTGACAGAAGAACCGTGTAAAACAGGTTTCTTATTTCTCCTTAGCTAGAGATTGTGTAGATTCTGTGTATGAGGACTGCTATTACGTATGTTCCAGCTTCTAAACCCTGATTGGTGTTTAGCCCACAGCCGATGGCCTGTTGATTTTTAGGATTGAGGACTGCTATAACACCAATTCTTTTTCTTCCTTACCAAGGGGCTGTGTATTTTCCTGTATATTAGGACTCTCATTAGATACGTCCTGCTTCGAAACTCTGATTCCTTTTTAGCACTTTCCAAGATGCTCTGTAGATTTTGGGATTGAGGACCCA
>NW_006969002.1:0-813 GCF_000164805.1 Carlito syrichta | reverse complement strand
AAAACGCTGTATACAAAAATGCAGATGCCAGGTGTTTCCTAGGTGCTTGGAATCCATGAATCCCTTGATACATTTTAATAATTCGTACTAAATATTTGCAACTGCAAAACCCTCAGCCCCTCTCCAAATAAAGTACAATTTAAGGACTACCAAGTTCATCTTAAGACAAAAGTTACATCCAATTACGGCAAGATGATACTTTTTTCCGAGAATCTGGCCTTAATTGTCCCGAGGAAACGAAGGGACTTGTGCTACCAGATACCCAATTACAATTCTCAAGAGGACCAGAATGTTTCTGGAGTCCTGACATGACTGATTCATAATACTCACACGCCAAATATCTCTGAAACATTAGACGAGCTTGAAGCCTTGATTTGTGTTTATACCACAGCAAGACACCCTGAGAACTTTTCGTATTGTGGACTAGTGTATCACAGATTACTTATTCTTCCTTAGCGAGGGACCTTTTAATGTCCTGTATATGAGGACTCTCTTTCCCCAGAATCCTGTTTGGAAAAGCTGATTCTTGTTTAGCCATTAGCAAGATGTCATGTAGACATTGTGACAGAAGAACCGTGTAAAACAGGTTTCTTATTTCTCCTTGGCTAGAGATTGTGAAGATTCTGTATATGAGGACTGCTATTACGTATGTTCCAGCTTCTAAACCCTGATTGGTGTTTAGCCCACAGCCGATGGCCTGTTGATTTTTAGGATTGAGGCCTGCTATAACACCAATTCTTTTTCGTCCTTACCAAGGGGCTGTGTATTTTCCTGTATATTAGGACTCTCATTAGATACGTCCTGCTTCGAAAC
>NW_006969001.1:0-699 GCF_000164805.1 Carlito syrichta | reverse complement strand
ATTTGATAACTGTTAATTCTTGCTGAACTTGGCTTCTGCCAAACATATATTGTGCTTTTTTTTCTGATAGGAAATTCATATATTAAACTCTATGTGAACTCAAGGTAACAATGTAGAGTGATTACTAGCAAAAATGACTTGCAAATGTCAGATAAATTTAAATAACATGGCTTAATAAAATAAGCTTGTTTCCAAAAATTTGTTTTTCATATTTGTGAAAGAATTATCTGTCCTACTATTTAAAGCAAGATATTGCCAAGACAGCAAAAAGATACACTCAATTATCAAGGGAACAATTGATTTCACAAAGCCAAGTACTTCTGGAGGAACAAATAAATGTTAGTTTTAAAATCATTTCTTTATAAAAGATATTTGGTGACTAGAATAATGACTAGTGAATAAATATAAGGCACCCCATTCATTACCTGAGGTGCCAGTGAGCTACTGAGCCTATTTGGAGCTTGCAGGTGTCAAAGCTGCCAATTTCACTGACAACGTGGACAATTAGCACTCACTACAATATAGACATAAACTCTATGGGCAGACTTCATGGTCATTCAGAAAGAATTTTGATATGAGCTCCAAAAAAAGGAATCAAAAAGCAAGTCAAAGTTAGGTAGCCTCTACAAAGGCCACAGGTGACCCGCATTGTTTGCTATGGTTTGTGCTGGAGTTGAATATGAATGACCATTTGCCATG
>NW_006969000.1:0-725 GCF_000164805.1 Carlito syrichta | reverse complement strand
CGATGGCCTCTCAGATCAGCTCAATTCTCAAATGACCTCAGTCCTCTGGTCTCGCCAAACCCGAGTGCAGAGGCTTTCCCCTCCTCCTCCCTTGGGCTATCACCCTTATTTTTCTGCTCATCGAGGGCACGTGGTTGTCATGGTCATTACCCTGTGTTGGAGCTTTCCTATGCTTTCTGATGCTAGGACGCCCCCCCCATCTTGCAGCCTCTGTGCCCACCTTCTCCTTCTTACCTTTTCCCTGAGTCATGCCTCCACCGCTGCCCCCCACCACACCCTGCATTTTGCAAAAATCATGTGGCAGCCCCTGTCATGACAGAGAGTTCTGGAAGACGAGCACAGACATGACTGGTCTTCATCACGAGAGCCCTCTGAGTGCCATGCTGTGCGCATATCTGATTTGTACCCTCAGCCTTGTGAGGTGAGAGAGTGCATCTTCCTTGAGGAGTCAGTGGAGCCCCCATGCTTCTGGGAATGTGAAAGCTTGCGTGGCCATGGTCATGAGTGGCAGCCACTTAATCCCACACCAAGGAAAGTTGTGCTTGGTTCCCTGGGCTGGGTTTTTCCAGGTAGGAGGTGGGCTCTGGGAATGTTTGCCCTTTGCTGTGTTCCTGCACACCATCAGGACAGTGGGTGAGTGGGCATCAGGCAGGCTCTGGGCTGTGGCAGAGGGCTGGCTTGGCCACGCCTGTATCCCTGTGGTCTCTCAGGTGCTCCCAGGCCCC
>NW_006968999.1:0-757 GCF_000164805.1 Carlito syrichta | reverse complement strand
GAAAGAAATGTCCCCGGGTGATGGATGTAACCCTGGGCTTTCTTGTGGAAGGTCCTCATTACGAGTCAGAGCTTTGGACTACTGGTGGCAAATTTATAACCTCTGAGAGGAAAGCTGGCAGAAATCTGGCCAGGGAGCCTTGGGAGCTCACTCAACAAAGCAAAGGCAGCCATTGGGGGGGGTTGAGCCTGGAAGGTGCCAAGCTAGGAGGACACTTACGTGTGTGGGGGCAGAGGGGGAAAGGAGTGAGTACAGTAGGTTTGCAGGAGAATGGATTTCTTCTTTTCTTTCTTTCTTTCTTTCTTTCTTTCTTTCTTTCTTTCTCTCTTTCTTTCTCTCTTTCTTTCTCTCTTTCTTTCTTTTCTTTCTTCACTAGGTTGCCCAGGCTCTGAAACCGCTCAACTCGGGCCATCCTCTCAGCCTGGGTCTCCCAAACAGCTGCGATCACAGACTTTCCATTTGGTTGACATTGGTCATCCTGCCTGGTCTTGAACTCTGGGCCAGAGGCAATCCTCCTGTTGAGGCCTGCTCTCAACCTAGGTTTTCTAGATTTTGCTTGGGGTCAAGTTGGGGGCTTGCTATGGTGTCCAACCTGGACTCAAGCTCCTGGTCTTGGGCCATCTTCATGTCTCGGCCTCCTCGAGTGCTGAGCAGACCAACGTGAGTCACCTTACCATCCCTACACTCACCAATGTTTGAGAATCACGCCCTTCCTTTCCTGAGGCAGCCCCTGGGAGGAGCGAGTGGGTCCACTCTG
>NW_006968998.1:0-726 GCF_000164805.1 Carlito syrichta | reverse complement strand
TAAGCTGGCTGGCTATCCACTGTCCAACCAGCTGGCTGGCTATTTAAGGTTGCTGGCTGGCCAGGTGGCCAGCCCCACTTTGGCTTAGATGCCAGTTGCCTAGCCAGCTAGCCATCCAGGGTAGCTAGGTAGTAAACAGAGGTGGCTAGCCGTTTAGCAAACAATGCAGCTAGCTAGTTAAGTCAGCTGGCTAGCCAGCTAGTTTGCCAACTAGTTAGTCAGCTAGTTAAGTCAACTAGCTAGCCAGCTATCTAGTTAAGTGAGCTAGCAAGTCAGCTAATTATTCAGGTACCTAGAAAAGTCAGCTAGCCAGTCAGGTTTCTAGTCAGCTAGACAGGTAAGTGAGCTACCTATTCAACTAGCTAGTCAGGTAGATAGTTAAGTCAGCTAGCCATCTAACTAGCCAGTTAGTTAGCTAGTAAAGTCAGCTAGCTATACAGCTAGACAGCCTGTTTGCTAGATAGCAATATCAGCTAGATAGCCAGCTAGCTAGTCAACTAGATAGTTAAGTCAGCTAGCAAAATCAGCTACTTACTAGTTAACTAGTTGGCTAGCAACACTGCTAGCTGGTGAGCTAACTAGTGGGCTCCATCGCTTTCCATCAGGTCAGCTAACTAGTCGGCTCGCTCATCTGCTAACAGGTAAGCAAACAACTTGGCGTGCTCGCCAGCCAGCAGGTCAACTAAATTGTCAGCTCACTTTCAGGCCAACAAGTCAGCTAAGTAG
>NW_006968997.1:0-751 GCF_000164805.1 Carlito syrichta | reverse complement strand
TGGGATGGAGGGTAGAGATGAGGTCTCACTGAGTAGCCTGAGTGGGTCTTATCTGTGGACATGGGCTGGCCGCTGGCCTCTGCCTACCAAAGCGGTGAGATGATGAAGCTGAGCGCCTGAGCCAGGCCTCAATACCTCATCAAAAATGAACCAGAAGGCCTGGCACGGCAGCCCATGCCTGGAATCCCAGAGCTCTGAGAGCCCGAGGTGGGCAGATGGTTAGAACCCAGGAGCTCAAGATCAGCTGGACCATGCAGGTAGAGCCCATCTCTGCACCCATCCAAACAGGGGGTCTGTGGTCGAGGTGCCCATCTTCCCAGTCACTCAGGAGGCTAATGCAGAAGGATTGCCAGAGCCCGCAATTTCGGGGCTGGCGGTGAACAACGGTAGTTTCCACAGGCCCCAGCCTGGGTCACCGAGCTAGACCCTGTCTCCAAAAAATGAGAATTATACACAGATACTCAACTGTGCATGGTATGTTCACAGGGCGACTGGTTTTAGAACCAGGAAAAATTGGATTGGGGGGAAGAAATGTCCCTGGGTGAGGGATGTGTCCCTTTTCCTTTTTAGTGGAAGATCCTCATTGCCAAGTTGAAGGGTCGGCCTCCCTGCGGCACATTTCCACCTCAAAGAGAGAGTCGCCAGGTACATGGCCAGGGAACCCCGGGAACTCCTGTTCTAAAGGGAGGCAGCCATTGGGGTGCTTTGGGCAGAAGGGTACCGAACATGGGGATCCTCATATGTGAGGGGA
>NW_006968996.1:0-2529 GCF_000164805.1 Carlito syrichta | reverse complement strand
TTAAACATTCTGTAAAGAAATGTGTCAAAACCTAAATTTGAAAATAAAAGAAAAAGTTACTAAATGTGAGGCCTGGTTATTTTTTATATATAAATTAGAAATTAAATGTAGATAGACATTAAATATCAAAATATTAGATATCAATTCGAAATAAGATGGTGTGTTGTGGGGGCCCGCCCCGCAAGGGTCGTGGAAAGTGTTGAAGGAGAGACGGATAGGCAAACGACGATCATATACCGGACACCTGCTTCTTGAACAGATGACAATTTAATGTTAATTAATACAGAGCTTTTATACCATTTTTGAAAGGGCAAGACAAAGAAAACTCTTTCACATTCATATCTTTTAAAAGTTACCATCTAGTGGTCTTAGTAGCAAACAAACCAAGATTCCCATAGGTCTTAGTAGCAAACAAACCAAGATTCTCATAGGCATTTAGACAATAAGTCTTATTCATAAAGCGAACAATGACACTCTCAGTCCAATGTCCCAAATTACAAATGTTTCAAGAAAGTTTCTTTAAGTGTATATTCCTTTATGTGTCAGGAATATTCTCATCTTAGACTCTTATGTTCTTCAGAGTCCTGTGATCGCCTCCCTTGTCCAGATGTCCTCGTTATTTTCTCTTATCTTGCAGTGCTTGTTTCTAAAGAGAACTCAAAAGAAGCTTTTAATAATGTTTCCCAGGCCCCTCAAGGTTACTTTCTGTTTTAGCTGATCTGTCATAAAAGTGTCTGATTATTATATTCTGAGTTCAGTGAAAACCTACTCTATGTATGTTAACTTAGAGTTTTAACTATTAAATTAAGCAAAAACCTTAACATTAATCTTTATCCTAAGTCAGTGAAAACAGTGTTATAAATCACCTACATAACTCCTAGATAAGTGTTAGAACTTTATAATGATTTCATAATAAACTTACTATAAACTTGTGCTTTTAAAGAATCTTATGTCTAAACACTAAATTACATAAATTATAAATCAAATAAGGAGTGGATATACTTATATCATTTATTACTTAAGCAATATCCAGTAACTTATGAGCAAGTGAAAGAAAGCATTCTTGATGTGCTTCAGAGTTTAACCCTTGCATATGTTAGAAAAGGCCAAGTGGCATAGTGGGAAAAATGGAAAAATAAACCATGATATTTCCAGGTTAGCTGTGATTCTTCGCATAAACATGCCATCTTCTTCTTCCACGACTGCACAGAATTTCTTCAGCTGTATCAACAGCAAAGACGGAAGACAGAAGGACCTCAGCTGCCCGGACTCGCTTTGCGGCCGGGGGTCCTCAGCGCACCTGGACTTTGTCAATCAGGCGGGCCTCCAAGGCTGGCTCCCAACAGTGTGTCAAGTAAATATATTCTGATTGACCCCTAGAAGACTTAGACGAACTGCAAGCAATTAGCATATCGTTTAATATAGTATGAAAAATTTTGTATCTTGGTGAAGCTGTCTTCCATTGGATTCTGAAATGGTTTCACGACACATATAAGAAAGTTGTAAAACCACTGACCCAAAGTATGCATCTTACACAATTCAAGTTTTTTCAGTAACCAGTATTGTTTTGCTCTTTTCATGACTTTTCCAACTTAAAGTTGTTATGCTTACTCAACTAGAAAGGCATTATCTCAAACTTTTGTAATATTTGGTCTATTCAATCATTGCAAAATGCATTCTTTCCCATCATTCCTTATTTTGTATAGAAAAGAAAAAGGAAAGAAAGAAGTACCTAAGAGAAAAAAACCTATTTTCATAATTAATGAGTAGAATTAGAATTATTTAAAAATCAAACAAAACGCATATACACTGCCCTATTTCATTGGTCATAAATTACACAGCAGTTTCATTCTGTTCATTCGTTTCCACAGAAAGAGAAAACATTCCTCCCCTGCACTTTAAAGGTATTCATAAGCACTGTAACTGTCTTATAAAAGGTTTTTTGGTAATATACTTAATGATTTGAATGTTAAATATTTATCTTTAAACTACACAGACTTTCTTTACTTAAACAAACAACAATTTTTTTATTTCTAGAGGAGTTTCATCAATAGTTGAATAGCTTCTCATCTTTACTATCAGGAGAAATGAGCAGAGGCTAAAATATTTTTGTTTATCTAAAAGAATGGAGTTTTCTTTTCCAGACTCTCTTCATCAAAACTCTCCTGACTGTGGGGGACAAAAGGAAAGTTTGCATAAAGCTCGTAGACCACCCAAGGTTCTCTACAGAATTGCAAAGACAAAAGGAAAGCTGGATACCTTGGTGTTTTTTAGGCCTATTTTATTAATAATATAAACACAATTCAATAGATATTTGAAGAAGCCATAGCCTCTTGACTTTGAAGCCTTATTGATATGTATATTCTGGTCAAGCATCGTCAGGTTTTGAAAGTTGACTTCAGACTTGCCTAACTCGTAAGACATTATCTCAAATTTTTGTAATATTTGGCCTATACACATATAATGCCCCAGTCAGTCATAAAAAAAACCTCTAAAATTAAAAAAGAAGAGGCATCACTGGAGGAAACC
>NW_006968995.1:0-3775 GCF_000164805.1 Carlito syrichta | reverse complement strand
GGATCAGATGGCATTAATGAGTCAAGGAGTATCAGATGGAAATAATAAGGCAAGGAGTATCATAATGCACGAATAAGTTAAGGAGTATCAGACAGCACTAATAAACAAGGAATATTAGACGGCACTAATAAGGCAAGGAGAATTAGATGACACTAAAATGGGAAGCAGTATCAAACGGCAATTATAACGCAAGTAGAATCAGACGGCACAAATAAGGCAAGTAGGGTCAGACGGCACTAAGATGGCAATTAATATCAGACGGCACTAACTAGGCAAGTAGTAACAGACAGCTCTAAGAAGGCAATTAGTATCAGATGGCACTAAGAAGTCAAGTATCACACAACACTAATAAGGCAATTAGTATCAGATGGCACTAACAAGGCAAATAGTATCAGACGGCACTACGAAAGCAAGTAGTATCAGACGGCACCAATAAGGCACTTAGTATCTGTTGGTACTAATAAGGCAAGTAGGATTTGGCGGCACTAATAAAGCAAGGAGTATCTGATGGAGTTAATAGACAAGGAGTATCAGATGGCACTCATAAGGCAAGGGGTATCAGATGGCAGTAATATGGCAAGGAGTATCAGAAGGCACTAATAAGGCAAGGATTATCAGACGACACTACTAAGGCAAGGAGTATCAGACGGTACTATTAAGGCAAGGAGTTTCAGACGGCAATAATAAAGCAAGGAGTATCAGACGGCACTATTAAGTCAAGGAGTATCAGACGTCACTAACAAGACAAGTAGTATCAGAGGCTCTAAAAACGCATGTAGTATCAAAAAGCAATAAAAAGGCAAGAAGTATCACACGGCACCAATAAGGCAGGTAGTTTCAGACGACAAAAAGAAGGCAAGTAATATCAGATGACATAAAGAAGGCAATTAGTATCAGACGACACAATAAAGGCAAGTAGTATCAGACGACACTAATAAGGCAAGTAGTATCAGACGACACTAAGAAAGCAAGTAGTATCAGATGACACTAGGAAGGCAAGTAGTATCAGACGACACTAAGAAGGCAAGTAGTATCAGACAACACTAAGAAGGCAAATAGTATCAGATGACACTAAGAAGGCACGTAGTATCAGATTACACTAATAAGGAACGTAGAATCAGACAACACTAAGTAGGCTCGTAGTATCAGATGACACTAATAAGGTACGCAATATCAGATGACACTAATAAGGCACGTAGTATCTCATGACAACAAGGCACATAGTGTCACAAGACACTAATATGGCACGTAGTATAACATGACACTAATAAGACACGTAGTATCACACGACACTAATAAGGCACGTAGTATCACACGACTGTAATGAGGCACATAGTATCATACGACACAAATAAGAAAGTAGTATCACACGACACTAATAAGGCATGTAGAATCACATGACACTAATAAGGCAAGTAGTATCAAACGACACTAATAAGGAAAGTAGTATCACATGACATTATTTAGGAAAGTAGTAACACACGACACTAATTAGGCAAGTAAGGCACGTAGTATCACAAGACACTAATAAGGCAAGTAGTAACACATCACCCTAAAAAGACACGTAATATGACACGACACTAATAAGGCAAGTAGTATAACACGACACTAATAAGGCATATAGTATCACATGACACTAATAAGGCAAGAAGTATCACACGACAATAATAAGGCAGGGAGTATCACACGACACTAATAAGGTCTGTAGTATCGGACTGCACTATTAGAGTAAGTATTATCAGACCAGACTAATAAGGTAAGTAGTATCAGACGACACTAATAAGGCAAGTAGTACAAGAGGGCACGAATAAGGTAAGTAGTGTGAGGTGGCACTGATAAGGGAAGTAGTATCAGATGGCACCAATAAGGAACGTAGTATAAGACGGCACTAACAATGCAATTAGTATCAGACGGCACTAACAACGCAAGTAGTATAAGACGACACTAAGAAGGCAAGTAGTATCAGATGACACTAAGAAGGGAAGGAGTATCAGACGACACTAAGAAGGCAAGGAATATCAGACCACACTAACAAGGCAGGTAGGATCATACGACACTAAGAAGGCAAGTAGTATCACAAGGCACTAAGAAAGCAAGAAGTATCAGATGGCACATAAAAGGCAAGTAGTATCAGATGGCACAAATAAGGCAAGTAGTATCAGACGGCAATAATAAGGCAAGAAGCATCAGACGGCACTAATAACGCAAGCAGTATCAGACGGAACTAATAAGGCAAGGAGTATAAGACGGCACTAATAAGGAAAGACGAATCAGACGGCACTAATAAGGCAAGGAGTATCAGAAGGCTCTATTAAGGCAAGCAGTATCAGACGGCACTAACAACGCAAGTAGTATCAGACGGCACTAACAAAGCAAATAGTATCAGACGGCACTATAAAGGCAAATAGTATCACACGGCACTAACAAGGCAAGTAGTATCAGAAACATTAAAAAGACAAGTAGTATCAGACGACTTAAAGAAGGCAAGTAGCATTAGATGGCACAAATAAGGCAAGCAATATCACACGGTATTAATAAGGCAAATAGGATCATATGTCACTAATAAGGCAAGGAGTATCACCCGGAAATATTAAGACAAGGAGTATAAGAATGCACTAATAAGACAATGAGTATCAGATGGCACTACTAAAGCAAGGAGTATCATTCGGCACTAATAAGTCAAGTAGTATCAGATGGCACTAATAAGGGAAGAAGGATCAAACGGCACTAATAAGGCAAGTAGAATCAGTCGGAACTAATAAGGCAAGAAGGATCAGACGACACTAATAAGTCAGGAAGGATCAGTCGGCACTAATATGGCAAGTAAGATTGGACGGCATTAATAAAGCAAGTATTATCAGACGACACTACCAAGGCAAGTAGTATCAGAGGGCACTATTAAGGATACTAGTATCAGATGGCCCTAACAATTCAAAGAGTATCAGATGGCACTAACAACGCAACTAGTATCATACGACACTAGGAAGGCAAGGAGTATCAGAAGACACTAAGAAGGCAAGAGGTATTAGACGACAATAAGAAGGCAAGTAGTATCAGACCACACTAAGAAGAAAGAAGTATCAGACGACAATAAGATGGCAAGTAATATCAGACGACACTAAGATTGCAAGTAGTATCAGACGACACTAAGAGGGCAAGTAGTATCAGACGGCACTAAGAAAGCAAGTAGTATCAGACGGTACTAAGAAGGCAAGTAGTATCAGACGGCACATATAAGGCAAGTAGTATCAGACGGCACTGATAAGGCAAGTACTCTCAGATGGCAATAATAAGGCAAGAAGGATCAGACGGCACTAATAACGCAAGCAGTATCAGACGGCACTAATAAGGAAAGATGAATGAGACGGCACTAATAAGGCAAGTAGGATCAGACGGCACTAATAAGGCAATTCGGCTCAGACGGCACTAATAACGCAAGTAGGATCAGAAGGCACTAATAAGGAAATTAGGATCAGACGACATTAATAAGGCAAGTAGGAACAGACGGCATTAATAAGGCAAGTAGGATCAGACGGAACTAATAAGACAAGGAGTATCAGACGGCACTAGTAAAACCAGGAGTATCAGACTGCACTAATAAGGCAAGTAGGATCAGACGGCACTAATAAGGCAAGTAGGATCTGACGGAACTAATAAGGTAAGGAGTATCAGACGGCACTAATAAGGCCAGGAATATCAGACTGCACTAATAAGGCAAGTAGGATCAGACGGTTGTAATAAGGTTATTAGGATCATTCGGCACTAATAAGGCAAG
>NW_006968994.1:0-488 GCF_000164805.1 Carlito syrichta | reverse complement strand
GAGTCAGCTAGCTAGCTCATTAGCTAACGAGTTAAGTCAGATGATTAAGTCAGCTAGGTAGCATGTTAGATAACGAGTAAGCTAAATATGCAGCCATCTGGTAAGTCAGCCATCTAGCTAGGCAGCTAACTATTTAAGTCAGCTTGTTAGCCTGCTAGCTAATAAACTAGGTAGTTATCTAACTACTAGGTAGCTAGCTAGTTAGTTAACTATTTAAGTCAGCTGGCTAGCAAGGCAATTTGCTAGTTAAGTCAGCTAGTTAAGTCAGCTGACTAGCCAGATGGCTACCTGGGCAGTGAGCCAATTAAGTCAGTTGGCTAGCCAGCTGGCTAGCTGGTCAATTCACCTAGTAAAGAGAGCTGACAAGCCAACTGGCAACATAGGTAGGTAGACAGTTAAGTCAGCTAGATAGCTAATTGGCTAGTTAGTGAACTACGTCAGCTGGCTAGCCAACTGGGTAGCTGGTTAAGTCAGCTAGTTTAGTCAGC
>NW_006968993.1:0-944 GCF_000164805.1 Carlito syrichta | reverse complement strand
GTGACCTCACAGAACAGACGGCCCCAAGCTGTGGGGCCATCGGGCACAGAGGGGTCAAGGTGTTCCAGCAATGCCGAAGCCAGCCCAGGTTTTGTTCGTCCTGTTTTCCACCTTCATGTGTAGGGAGGGGACCTTCCTTTCCTTATCACATCATCATCCCCTGCCCATGCAGACCTTTCCCTGGGAAGCCATGGACACCCATCATGACGCACGTGGGAGGCATCTTTTGTGTGCTGGAGTCTCCGTCTGTTGGGCTCAGGCACAGTGGAACGACTGTATCTCCCCAGGCCTCAAACTGCAGGGCTCAGACGATTCTCCTCCCTTGGTCCTGAGCAACCGGGACTCCATGGGCCATTACGCCTGACCTGATTTTGGGGACCTCTCACCAAGATGAAGTCTGGCCACGTCGTTCAGGTTGATCTCTGATCCCTGGGCTCAGACAGCCTTATGACTCTGCCTCCCAGTGCATGGGGCTGACAGTCTTGGGCCACAGTTCCTGGCCTGGACTCTTACATTTGTTGGCATGGGCAATGCAAAGGAATGCCCCAGGACAATTGCCACCACATCCCGTGTAGTCCGTATTGGGGGCATCACCATGCACAACTCCAGTGGTCATGTTCCGGGGAGCGACGAAGTCTCACTACGTGACCCAGTCTGGTCTCAAACTCCCGGGCTCCAGCTGTGCACCGCCTTGGCTTTTCAAAGCCATAGCACTATTTTATTCCCATGGACAGTCTTTCAGGAACACTAGACCCAAGGCTGGGCCTCCTTCGCAAATGATCTCTGTCTTTCACGATGACCCCAACTCCATACACAAATGGATGCTCTTTTTTTCCCCTTTTTTCCTTTTTTTCTTTGAGTCAGAGTCTAATTTTATCACCTAGGCTGGAGGGTGGTGGCTCATTCCCCGTCCACCTTGCTCCAGTGAGCCTTTCCCTGGCCTT
>NW_006968992.1:0-658 GCF_000164805.1 Carlito syrichta | reverse complement strand
TAGCAATAGGTCATGTAGTTGCCTGTAAATAAGGACTCCATTTTCCAGATTCATGTTCGAAAGCACCATGATTGGTGTTTAGCTCATAGAAAGATGACTTAAGCTTTTTTGGGATTGAGGACCGTAGTAACTCAGATTCCTTATTCTTACTTAGCAATAGGCAGTGAAGTTTTCTTTATGTGAGGACTCCCATTACCCTGATTGCTACTTCAAAAACCTGATTCGTGGTTACGTCTTAGGAAGACGGCCTGTAGTTTTTGGGATTGAGGACTAATATAAGGAAGATTCCTTATAGTTCCTTAGTAATATGATGTGTAGTTTTCTGCATATGACGACCTCCATTACCCAACTTCCTGCTTCACTCTACAGGATGCCGAGACAGTTCCTGGTGACCGAGAATTCCAGTTTTCTCGATATCAAGAGAAAGACGTCCATAATGTTCTTTGGGAACTGGAATCCAAGATTCCAGGTCCCCTTCACAAGATGTCCCCAAAATTTGGAATATTCCAGACCCAAAAACCCAATTATTACCTGCCCAACCACAAGAATTTTCTGTACTTTGAGGTCACTTGAATCAAGGTATTTTGTACCAATATACCTTTTGATTCTGAGGAATATGATTATGGTCGTAGATGGTCCCAAGTAACAATAGGATTTG
>NW_006968991.1:0-1166 GCF_000164805.1 Carlito syrichta | reverse complement strand
CACTCATTCCAGAAGTCCTTGCAAATATTCTGGTCTTCTCGATAGTTTAAACAAAAATATGACACTACAAGTCCATTTAGATTCTGGATCCTCTAACACCACATTCCAGGACACAAGTAATCATCTAGGGCGTTTTGAATGTAAGCCCTGAGTTCCGGGTTACCTCGTACTCCAGAAATTACTGGTAGTTCAGCTATTCGGAATTAGGACCTTAGATTTAGATGTTACACCATGTTTAGAAGGTATTTTTGGGAGGGCACTAGGGTCTTGGCTTACAAGTTCATAGGAGCATTCTGGAGTCATTCAATTGGGAGCCACGTGTCTGGACTTCTGGGAAATGGGGAAACATTTGGTCGTTCTTCTGAGAATGAAACAGGAATCTCAGACTCTATGTCCGAGAAAGTTTCTACTAATTTTAACAGTGTGGAACAAGAAAAATCAGTTTGAATGTGACCAGCAAACTTCTGGGCAGTTGTTAATTTTTCCCTGGCTTGAGGTAGTTCTCATACCTCATTTTTGGTAGGGCACCAGGGTCTTGGTTTACAAGACCATAGGAGCATTTGGGAGTCTTTCTATTGGGAACCACGTGTCTGGATTTCTAGGGAACGGGGAAATATCTGGTCATTTTTCTGAGAACGAAACAGGAATCCGGGACACTATGTCCCCAGAAAGCATCTACTCATGTTACCAATGTGAAACAAGGAAAATCAGTTTGCATTTGACCAGCAAATTTCTTCGCAGTTGTTAATTTTTCCCTGGCTTAAGGTAGTTCTCATACCTAGAGGCCTACAGGAATATTCTAAATGCTAATCAGGAAGTTGGAGTCCGAGTCCCCACACTTTTCAGAACTAATTCCTATATATATACCACAAATGTGTCATTACCAATTCCCAGGAACCTGCTGCTCCTCTTCTTAGTTGTAACAGAGAATCTGGCCATCTGCTTGGCTTTTTTTGCAGGAGGCTGTAAGCCCAGATTCCACAACCCAAGGAATCATGTCGCCATTTTTCTTGTAATTTCTGACTTCAGGTTAATCTCCTAATCCAGAAACTACTGTTGGAATTTTAGATTGACATTCGTAACTTTGTATTAGGTGTTCCCAATATTTAAGAAATATTCTTAAAAAGGATTTAGCAATCTTGGATTCCAGGGCCCTTCTGACCTTT
>NW_006968990.1:0-1419 GCF_000164805.1 Carlito syrichta | reverse complement strand
TTAACGTATTCGTGTCATGAGATACTCCTTGCCTCATAGTGTCGTCTGGTAATACTGCGTCCTAGTGTTGTCTTTCACTACTTTCTAGTGTCTTCTGGTACTACTTGCCTTTCAAGTGTGTCTGTTACTATTTTCCTTACTTTTGTCGTCTGATACCACTTTCCTTATAAGTGTCGTCTGATACTACTTGCCTTATTAGATTCGTCTGATACTAATTGACTTATTAGTGTCGTCTGATACTGCTTGCCTTATTATTGTCGTCCTATACTACTTGCCTTATTAGTGTCTTATGATATTACTTGCCATTTTAGTTTCTAATGATACCACTTGTCTGAATATTGTCTATATTACTACTTGCTTTATTAGTGTTTTATGATACTACTTGCCTTATTAGTGACTTATGATGCTACTTGCCTTATTAGTGTCTTATCATACTATTTACTTTAATAGGGTCTTATGGTACTACTTGCCTTATTTGTGTGTTTTGATACTACGTGCCTTATTAGTGTCGTCTGATACCTCTTGCCTTATGAGTGTCGTCTGATACTACTTGCCTTATTAGTGTCTTATCATACTATTTACTTTAATAGGGTCTTATGGTACTACTTGCCTTATTTGTGTGTTTTGATACTACGTGCCTTATTAGTGTCGTCTGATACCTCTTGCCTTATGAGTGTCGTCTGATACTACTTGCCTTATTAGTGTCATCTGATACTACTTGCCTTGTTCGTGTCGTCTGATATTGCTTGCCTTATTAGTGTCTTATGATACTACATAACTTATTAGTGTCTTATGATACTACTGGACTTATTAGTGTCTTATTATACTACAGGTCTTATTAGTGTCATCTGATACTGCTTGCCTTATTAGTGTCATCTGATACTACTTGCCTTACTCATGTCATCTGATACTACTTTCCATATTATTGTCGTCTGATACTACTTTCCTGATTAGTGTCGTCTGATACTATCTGCCTTATTAGTGTTATCTCATTCTATATGCCTTATTAGTGTCATCTGATACTACTCGCCGTATTATTATCGTCTGGTCCTGCTTGCCTTATTAGTGTCATCTAATACTTCTTTCCATATTTGTGTCGAGAGATATTACTTGCCTTATTAGTGTCATCTGATACTACATGCTTTATTAGAGTTGCCTGATACTACATACCTTATTATTGTCGTCTGATACTAATTGACTTCCCAGTGTCATCTGATGCTACATGCCTTACTAGTGTCGTCTGATACTACTTGCCTTAAAAGTGTCATTTGATTCTACTTGCATTATTAGAGTCGTTTGATAATGCTTGTCTTATTAGTGTCGTCTGGTACTACTTGCCTTATGAGTGTCATCTCCTACTACTTGTCTTACTAATGTCTTCTAATACTCCTTGCCTTGTTAGTGTCATCTGAAACTACT
>NW_006968989.1:0-761 GCF_000164805.1 Carlito syrichta | reverse complement strand
TCTGCCAGACCTTCCCATATCACCTGGGCCCTTCAACTCCCCAGATCACTGATACTTTAGGCTGCTCCCCAACATAGGCTCTCAAGCGACTCAGCGACCCCAACAGCAACCAACCAACCGTGGCTGGAAAAGCTCATGGGAAACAGACTGATTGGAGACAGGAAACCCCACCCCCTACCCACCACCACAGTTTGCTTTCATCACACCTGGAGTTTTGCTTACTGGGACAGCAAGTTTTCAAATCCCTCAGGTTTTAAAACACCAGAATGTCTTTAAAATGTTGTGCTTTTCTTGTAGTAAATTCCACGTAACAAAAAATTTACCACAATTAACTAATGTGTAATTCAGCTTATATCTATATCCATCTCTATATATGTAAATATATATAAATGTGTTATACAACAACTCTCTAAAAGGGAGATTGATGGGTCCTACTTAGGCTATTTTTCCATTTTTAAAGAAAATGTTGTACTTTTTTGCACAATGACTGTGCCATTTTACTTACAAGGGAATGCAGCATAACCGGGTCAACTCTTGTCACTTTCTGATTTTTTGGAAGTGGCCATTCAAATGGGTGTGAGATCATTGTAATTTGCATCTCTCTAATGATAAGTGATGTTGAACATATTTTCATATTCTTCTTGAGCAATCTTTTATACTGTTTGGATAAATGTGCACTCAAGGCTTTTAGTATTATTTTAATTGAATATCTGTAGACCAGGTGTGGCGGTTCGCCCCTGTAATACCAGTGCTTTAGGAGG
>NW_006968988.1:0-728 GCF_000164805.1 Carlito syrichta | reverse complement strand
CCAGTGTGACACCACATATGGCAAGAAGATACTTTTGTTCCGGGAAATCTGGCCTTTAGTTGTCCCAAGGCACATAAGGGGACTTTGTACTACCAGATACTCGTTTACAACTCTCAAGGAGACCATAAATGTTGATGGAGTCCTTAAATGACTGATTCATAATACCCACAAGTCAAATATCTCCGAAACATGAGACGAGCTCGAAGTCCTAATTCTTGTGTATCCCGTAGCAAGAAACACTGAGGATTTCTCATATTGGAGACTAGTGTATCACAGATTCCCCATTTTTCCTTAGTAAGGGGCCATGTATTGTCCAGTATATGAGGACTCCGTTTCACCAGAATCCTCTTTGAAAACCCTGATTCTTGTTTAGCCCTTAGCAAGATGTCATAAAGATATTGTGATGGAGGAACCGTGTAAAACAGGTTTCTTATTTCTCCTTAGCAAGAGATCATGTAGACTCTGTATATGAGGCCCGCTATTACCTATTTTTCAGCTGCTAAATCCTCATTCTTGTTTAGCCCACAGCAGATTGCCTATTGAGTGTTAGGACTGAAGACTGCTATAACTCTGATTCTTTTTCTTCCTTGGCAAGGGGCCGTTTATTTTCCTGAATATTAGGACTCTCCTTAAATTGATCCTGATTCGAAACTATGAATCTTTTTAACCCATTCCAAGATGCCCTGTAGATTTTTGGGATTGAGGACTTGTGTAACCCAGATTCCTCA
>NW_006968987.1:0-3819 GCF_000164805.1 Carlito syrichta | reverse complement strand
AAATTTCACACATACACATCAAATTGCACACATTTACAGAAGTAAAAATTTCTACATTTTAAAAATGGTGTCCCAACTACAAATATATCCAGTGGAAGAATAGATTAATAATAGAAGATACTGATTTTTGGAAGCAAAAAGTAGGAGGGAAGCAGGATTTAGATCCTTTGTATTTTCATAAAATGGCCTCTGATAGTGTAAGTAACATAAAATCAGAGACCAAACATAGTTACAAAAGGAAATGAACCCAACAGTTTCCTTTATCAAACTTTATAGTGAATTTTATAAAATTATTGAACACACATGGGTAAAAGCCTAGGTTAAGGTGTTTACAAAACATAATTAACATATGTTCTTCCTCAGAAAATTAGGTGTGCCTGGCTTTACTCTAAGGCATGTGAAAAGGAAATGACACACAAACCAGTAGAAAATTGCCTGATGGTTCTACTTTTTCTCAAATGTTCAAAAGGGAAAAGGAAGAAATGAAATAACCTGTAATATTAGTGAGAGACATCCAGATTCCATGAACTACCTACATGAAGAAAACCTAGCTTATTCACCTAATTGAAACACTTCAGATAGTAATACGGTTTTACTAAAAGAATAGCCCAAAGGCAGAAGATATGGCATTACTTGTTGAGGAGCTAAGGGTGTGTGTGGGAACGTGAGGTGAGGATGGGCAACAATATTCATCCTTCTCTGGAAAGAAATGAACTACAAATAACTCAAAATCTTCTCTCGGCACAGAGAAATACACGAATCAGGCTGCCCACTAGTTTGGAGGACTTCCCTTATCTCATCTTCTCTCATACACAGTCTTAAGAAGGATTTGGATTTAAGAAGGAAGGGGAAAAAAGAGGGATTCACAAGAAAAATGAATTCTATCAACTTCACAGGGTATTTGAGTCATTTGGAGACACTGCTCTCTAATAGATGAAAGGAACAGATTTTTTTTTTTGAAGTTAGTAATTTACTAGATAGCTAGTCACAGAACTAAGGGGTTATTCACAAAGAGATGGCTGCGTGTGGTCAATGACATGTCCTATTATCTATCACCTGTAAATACTCTTAACCAAAGACATTTTCTGATTTCTCCTCCCTGTAATGTCTATTATCTATTAAGACTCTAATTAATAGCAAGGAATGAGGAAGTGTGCCTGCCTATTGTCTTAGATGTCTAAAACACACATGATTATATATGGTCACCCCTAGAGCTCCAGTCTCACAGTAAATTGTGCCTGTCTAGTGGTTCATGGCTCTTGCACTTGACTTTCTTTGTGCTACAATGGACAGCTTCTATCCAAAATGCCCTAATTTATATATAAATAGCAGGGATTTTTAACCTAGGGGATCTATGGGTGAGATTAAGCTCTTTGAACTTCTTAAAATTATACAGATAAACTCTTGTAAATGCATATTTTTGAAACTCTTAAATTTGATTATTAAAAAGAGTGTTTACTTCAAAAGTTAAAGAATTTTTATACAGAAGCCCTGGTTTCACCAAAGTATTCTCATATTTCAAGCATAATGGTGTTCTTATTTTTGTTTCTAAAGCTACAGGCAAGGAAAAGAAAAAAGAAAGGAGCATCAAAGCAACGTCCAACCACACAATTAATTTTTGTTAGGCAGCACATTACCTGTTTTTAGGCAAGATTTCTGTCTTTTTTTAAATGTTGTTGCTGGTATATAAAAAGAGGTTTAGGTTTGTGAATGCTGTTATAACCATGGGTCATCACACATCCTAAGTTTGTCTGTAGGAATAGAAATGAAACATTAGTGTCAAATATGCCCAGATGAAAAGACATGTAGACTGCCTTTCTGTGGATAAGTAACATCAATTCTTCAGTGATGTGGTACAGAAAGTCCTAGAGAAAAATTACAAAGGGAGTGGAGAGGAGGGAGCCAACTGTCCCTCCTCTCAGAGAGTTTACTATTTGGAGAGTTTATAGGATTATTATTATATAAGCACTCAGAAAGGTTATTATTATAAATAATACCTAGCCAAGTGAAGACACTTACAAGTCTAAGTGACCCAAACATACACATACCCATGTAATTACAGACTTGCCCAAATTTGTAAGAGGTGTGGTATTCCAGAAATGCCTAATGTCATCAGAGATGCTTGGTCAGTCAGTAGACATGCCAAGGAAGAACTAAACCATGTGAGGTGTTGGGGCATGTGATGAGAAGATGTGATGAGAAGACTCTGAGCATAGCTGAGGAGAGAATGATGTGTGTAATGACATCCAAAGCAGCATGTTTTGGTGGAAAAACCACACATGATCTTGGGAAATGGCCTCACCTGTCGGGATCCCATTTTTCTTATGAAATGGAAATATCAATAATATATAATAACTCTCACCTTCTAAGCATGCAGTGGTAATTGAGATGAGATCTGAGAAAGTGTTTTGCAAATGGCAAAGCAGGAGTGACGATGAAGCAGATGGTGACAAAATGAATGGTGTTGCTTCTCCTCCACACTGAAAGATCCGGAATCAATATTTCTTCCTGCTCCTGTAGAAACTGGAGATCCAGTGAGGCTCTTTCTCCCACCCTAGAGATTGTGCTTTTATCCAGGCTTTGGCATGTGACTAGCAGAACACGGAATGTTCTCAAGGAGTTCCTGGTGGAGGTTTGCACTTGAACTCTGTTTGATTTTGTTCCTTTCTTAGGCCCTTCATAGAAGTTAAGGAATTCATTTAAAGTAAGTGTTACCTAACATATTCTGTTTCCTACTCTTAAAGAATTTACAATCTAGTATCTAACAAGACACACACACACACACACACACACACACACAAAAATATGCACATACATATAAACAAAACTAGCAAGAAATTTGAGCACAGTTCTCTTACAAGAATGCATGATGTGTGTGTGTGTGTGCGCGCGCGTGTGTGTGTGTGTGTGTGTGTGTGTGTGTGTCTTTAGTCCAGCTGAGCTGAGTGAAAATCTTCACAGAGAGCATAAGTGTGACCAGGTTCTTGAACAATTAAATGTGCCCTATCAAATAAAGATGAGGAGAGGGTACCAGTCAGATGGGATAAACTGAGCAGCATAAAAATAATGAATTTGGCTTTCAAATAATACAGGGCACCTAAAGGTTAGAGTCCTTGGCAGAGAGTGGCAAAACAAATAAGAAAGGAAAATAGGATAAAATTGTGGAAGCCTTTGAATTCCACGCTAGAGTGTTTAGGCTCTTTCCTTAGGTGGTGAAGAGCCACCAGTGTTTTATAAGGAGATGATTTGATCCAATCTGCATTTTGAGAAGATAACTGGCATTTACAGATGAAAATATAGAATATTTTGAGTTTCAGAGAGAGAGAGGAAAATAAAAGTCACAAAAGGCAGACAAGATTTGTGACCAGTCCATAAAAGTAATGCAGCCTAAATTAGGTCAGTGTTGGTAAAAAAGATGGAAAGGGGAGATATTCAAGAGACATTGCAATGGAAGCACCAATGAACAGTTAAAATACAGATAATCTTGATGCTTGTGCTTGAGTTTTGAAACAATAATTGTCCTTAACCAAAAGTGGTTACCTAAGAAGGTGTAACACACTGAAGAAAGACAGGGATGAATTTCATCATAGAGATGCTTAATTTTACTCTAGGACATTCATGTGGAGTTGCTCAGGAAGAGGAGTTGTGCGTCGAATGAAATTAGTCATATAGATAGGTATCATCAGCAGTTATTGAACCCATGTGACCAGATGGGATTATATACGAAAGAATTTTGGAAAAGATGAGAAGAGGCCTGGAAACATCTCTGGTCAACAGGCAGATGAAAGAAATCTGACCCTAAAAGATAAAGAGTAATCT
>NW_006968986.1:0-749 GCF_000164805.1 Carlito syrichta | reverse complement strand
TTATGGCAGAAGCATTTTCTATCGTGGGTCAGACCATGTTGTATCCACCTGTTCAACTGTGGCAGGACCTCTGTCTCCCACTGTGAGCTGTTGTGAGCAGTGCTGCCATGGAGGATGGTGCCCGTGTTCCTGAAAGTTCATTATATTTTCTTCTGAGAGACTTGGTCTCCTGGCCTTGAGGACTGGGTGTAGGGGTGCAGCCTTGCTCTATTGGACAAGGGAAGGGTATGGTGTCTCCTCCCTCCATCCGTGGGGTGTCCATGGGATGGTGGCATCCACCCTCATCAGCTTTCCCCTCTCATCAGGACTCAGGATGAGCATGTGGTTCATTCCTCCTTGACAGAAGAGGACGCAGAATTTTCCAGAATGCAGGCCAAGCTGGAAACAACCAGACTGGCTCCAGAAACCTTGCTCTTGCATTCTGGTGCCTTCCAGAAATGGGCCTCTGAGGGCAAGCTGGGCTGGCTGGGTCTGTCCAGGTAATGTACATGGACCTCCTGACTTGGAGACAAGATGCCGGGGACCACTCTGGGCATAAGATTCATCCTTTGGGTTACACAACCATTTTGGATGCCACACAATAATGATTTCAATCTCTGCTGGAGTGATG
Organism: Carlito syrichta; assembly: GCF_000164805.1. NCBI lineage: Eukaryota > Metazoa > Chordata > Mammalia > Primates > Tarsiidae > Carlito > Carlito syrichta. The sequence goes on along the minus strand of NW_006968986.1, from coordinate 139 downwards.
AGCATTTCTAAAAACAGATACACATCTTAAGTCTCATGTTTCAAAACAGTCAAGTCACTAAATGACCCTCCACTGGGGTAAGGAGCATCACTCTTGAATGGATGCTGTTGGGATTTCCTAGAACTCAGTCACTGCCTTC
>NW_006968985.1:0-2145 GCF_000164805.1 Carlito syrichta | reverse complement strand
TCTGAATTAATATTTTTGTTGTAACCTATATGCATAAAATACTCCTAAAAATGTAGAATGACAAATGACAGTGTATCTTTTATTAAAGACACCAGAAGATTGATTTCTTTAATTTGCCAAGTGACTCTCAATAATTAATTATTTACTGAACTTAAACTTTGGCACTATTTAAACTACTGAAAACATCCGTGTTTTGGCATGATTACATACAAATGATTAACTCAGCATGGATTTACTTGCCACTGAGCATCTCTGTCTTTTGCAGTAGAATTTGCTAGGTCCTGTGGTTTGGGCAAAATAAAAGGTTGGAATGATTCCCAGTTTTAATAGTCCCAATTTATTATTACTACTGAACCCTGATCAGATCATGGACTGGATTAGATCCCAGTGTTTCAAAATTCCCCAAATTATGACTCACTTAGACTCCAGATAAAAATGTGTATTTGAATAAGGCTTTGGTTGGCTAAAAGAGATCCAGTTAATTATTTTTAGATTCTTATTAGATCATCACCGCATGGAAGTTATGAAAAACCTTACTAGACGATGTTTCTTGGAACAAGATCATGTTCTCATTTTATGCTGAAAGAAAGAAGCTATCATATTTCTGTTTTTCATAGTACTAACGACTACAGTGAATGAAAGGAGATTTTCTGTATTCCAGTGGCTACTGTTGGTGCCTGTGTTAAGGTAAGAATAGCTTTCTTTCCCAGAGAGGATTAAAACAGAGAGAGAGAGAACTCCAACACAGTGACATGGTAGCTGTACACCCCCACTACCCTTGACTCAGGCCATCTTTCAAAATGTACCTCTGGTTTACAGAGACAAGGGAGTGAGGCACGGGAGGATGCACGTGATTTTACTCTCTCTCCATTTATTTGATCCTTGTAGCACCTATCTTCTTAGAAATGCTTGCAGTCACCAATAACACTTGGCACATGACTGTATTCCAATGGACATGGGATGGGACCACCTCCATCCTACTAATGCCAGGCCAGCCTTTTTGATGAGCCAAATCTTCTTATGGAACCTGAATCAATGTTAGAAGTGCTGTATTAGCAACTGCTTGTCAGTCGAGCAGGATTAATACGTAAAATGGATCACTTGACTGGTCTGCTTTCCAGCAGTCATTTAGACAAGCTTCTATAAAATGCACCAGCTCTCTAAAAATTATTTTAAGCAATGATAAATATTTTAAAAGAATTCATATACCCTGGAGTGACATGTTACTTTACTACATGCAGTTGTCATGCTGTTGGAACACATTCTGAAAAGGAATTACACTGAATTACCTGGAGTGATGCCACAAAAATGTTTAGAGTGTCTGATCTGATAAAAATTGGGAAAGAAGTTTTAATCTTGCTGATTCAGGATAGTTGATTTTAATATATACATATTAAACAAATAAATACATATTCAATATAATCCACAAACTTTTCTAACTCACTAGATTTATGCCAGTCAGATGTCAGCTCTGTATATTGAAAATGCAGGGTGAGAATCCCTTAACCAAAATGTTTAGAACCAAAGCATTTCCAAGTTTGTCTTTTGGGGGAGTTTTGGAATGTTTGCACTATTCTTACTGGTTGAATATCCCTGATCTGAAAATTTGAAAATCTGAAATGCTCCCATGAGCATTTCCTTGAAGCATTATGTTAGCGCTCAAAAAGTTTCAGATTTGGGGTTCTCAACTCTGCAGACAAATTTGCTTTCAGATTTGGGGTTCTCAACTCTGCAGACAAATTTGCTTTCATGGAGACTATGTACAGCAAGGGCAGAATTTTAGAAAAGCATTTTTTTGTGAAAGCTTTAGGGTACTGTCACTAGGTAGAAGGCTGTTTGGGGACTAGAATTTCAGAATGAGAGTTCCCATTCTATCACTTGTTTTCATAACTTTGTTTTGAAGATGAATTCTTACAGTTCTTCTTTCTATTACCATGAGATAAAATGGCAATAATATTATGTTTTGTGCATTTTTTGGGGTAAAATGTTTTCTAACTTCTAAGTTCTTTAGAAGAAAAATCTGAATAAATAAAATAAAGTGAATTCAGGGTATTTACTGTGGACTGGTTTAGACACTGTATTAGTAAGTTTAATTTGCTAAAAAAAGCATGGACATATCACACTTTTGTAAACCAAATACTTTTT
>NW_006968984.1:0-5307 GCF_000164805.1 Carlito syrichta | reverse complement strand
CTTTCTTACATCACACAATCTTCCCAGGTGAAACAAGAAGAGTTTGAGACCCTAAATAGACCAATTACAACACAGGAAATCAACTATGTCATAAGAAAACAACTACAAGAAAAAAAAGCCCTGACCAGATGGCTTTCCAGCAGAATTCCACAAAATATGCAAGGAGGAGCTGATATTCCAGTCAATCAAGAAAGAAGGAATCAGGCATAGTTCTTAAAACCATCTGTAGTTTATGGTTTTTCTGGGAGGCAGGAGAAGGGGTATGAAGATGTTGGACTCCCTTCTCATTTTCCAATATTATCAATATAATAACTGCTTTTAACTTTTTGCCCCAACATGTGGCAAGAATTGCAGGATGGATTCAGGCATTTTTACTGTTGTAAATATAATAATAAATGTACTCATATATATTCACTGTGTAATTATAATTTTGGGGAAAAAGTATTTACCAAATCACTGAATGCCATATGTTTATTTCTTGTTTTAACACAGAGATTTCAGGTTGCAATACAAACTTCTGAATTCATATTCAGAAATTTCAAGAGCTGTGAAGGTTTTAATCAATTCACTGAGAAAAGATTGTTCCAGAACTTCAAAAGATGGTTGAAATGAACCACAATGTATTCACACATTGCCAGAAGGCATCTATTATGTTTTTTAAGGTTTTCAAAGATGTTTTACTGTTACCCTCCAATGTAGACATAGACCCTCTGTTTGCAGGTATAAAAATAATCAAAAATCCCAAATCTACATGCTTTGTGATCACGAACTCCTGATCACATTAAACATCATAATTCATAAAACTATGTATAGTGATTATGACAAAGAGAAGGACAGAGTCATTTTAGTAAGTGTCAGCAGTGTCCCTAATGTTTTATGTTGGCACCTGCCCTGTGTCACCCTTGAGACACTCCCCAAACTAAAAGTGTAAAGTGGCCAGAAAAGGGATCAGGACAAAATCTGTTTGACTAGTACTCACAAGACTCATGTTGGACTGCTTGCCTCCTAAACTCTTTGATTCAGCTATAGAATAAAATACCTATACTTGTTAACAACTACACTTGATTATAGAATCCACAGAGGAGTGAATTTTCTTTTTTTCTTTTCTTTTCTTTTCTTTTCTTTTTTTTTTTTTGAGTTGGAGTCTCACTCTGTCGCCCAGACTGGAGTGCAGTGGCCGCTCCAGGCCACCGCCGCCTCGACCTGCTGGGCTCCGGCATCCTTCCGCCTCAGCCTTCCAAGCAGCCGGAAATACAGGCACACTACCACGCCCGGCTAGTTTTTGATTTATTGTAGAGATGAGGTCTCGCCTGCCCAGGCGGGTCACGAACCTGCGGGCTCAGGGAATCCACTCAGCTCAGCCTCCCAAAGGCGCGGGATTACAGGCTGAGCCACCGCACCTGGCTAGGAGTGGATTTTCTAAAGCCACTGAACTAGTCAGCAACAGAGCTAGCATTAGACCCCAGGGTTTCCAATTAGCACTCTTGATTTCTTTCCACATATCTTATCAAATCTTTTACATGTCTGCTTTTGTCCGTGATCAAATTGCAAATAAATTAATGATTCCTTAAAATGTCAGCCCTTCCTTTTTAAGAAAGTACAGCTTATTTTTATATTTTGAGCTGCACTGTCACAGGCTTTTTGAAAATGGCTACTGAAACAAGAAGGTAGAGGTTGGTACAAGTATATCATGATATATGGCTTAACACATGTCCTAATCATCCTGGTCTTTATCTTTGATATACTGATTATTCCTTCTAGCATGAACTGGATGGATGTTCAAATGATTGTCTCGAACCACTTGTTCTTTGATAGTTATTTCTTTTCTTTCTAAATACATCTGCCTACATGCCTACATTTTGAGTTTTCTTCTCAGGTGGGGTTTTTACTTTCTTTTCTTTTCTCCCTCTCTCCAGCTTTTGTGATGAAGTCTCAGAAACATCCATTAACAAATACCAGTAAAATTATATGGAAAGCATGTGACACAGAGTTTGCCTGGCTCTAAAGTATTCCATGGACTGCCTCTCTAAACTAAGTCTTTCCAAAGGTTCCCCAGGGGAGACTAAGAATAGCACAGCTGACAAAATGCTTATTGATTCCAACTACTATTTCACTGTCTTCTACATTTTGAGACATCAGTGTAATGTCTTTGTATCATAGTAATATGGGCTCATAAAATGAGTTGCCAAGTGTTCCCTCGTCTACTTTTTGAGAGAGACTGTGTAGATGTGATTCTTCCTTAAATTTTGGTAGAAATCATTAACGAAAATATCCTGGTCTAGAGTTTTCTTTGTTGGAAAATTTTAAACTATAAATTAGATCTTTTTAATAAATGTAAGACTATCAAGGTTATCTGTTTCTTCCTGAAGGAGTTTTGGTAGTTTGTATCTTCCAAAGAATTGATCCATTTCATCAAATTTGTTGAATTTATAGAACTAGAGATGTTCATAGTAACTTCTTATTATCCTTTTAACACCTGTGATAATGTCTACCTCCTTTACAATTTATCCCTTTTCTTTTTTCCCCACAAATAACCAGCACCTGGCTTATTGATTCATTTCTGTTGTTTTATTCTTTTCAATAACACTGATTTCTGCTCTTATATTTATTATTTTCTTCCTTTTGTGTGCTCTGGGCTCAATTTTTTCTTGCTTTTCTATTTTCTTACATTATTAATTTGAGATGTCTCTTCAACACTAGCATAAGCATTTAAAGCTATAAGTTTCACTAAATAACGAATGCTTTATGTGCATCTCATAGATTCTCATGTCATATTTTTATTTAATTCATTTAAAAACATTTCTCTTGCAATTTTTATCTTTGATCCTTGGGTTATTTTAAAATATGTTGTTAATTCCCAAATTGTTGGGGAGCTTTCTAGGTACCATTTTTAATAACTACTAGTTAAATTCTATTATGGTTAGAGATCATCTCACGTATGGCTTTAATTCTTTAAATCTTAAGGTCTGTTTTGTAGTCTAGAATAAGATCTACCTCAATGCCTATTCCATGCACACTTCAAAAGACTATGCATTAGCCGGGCTCGGTGGCTCAGCCTGTAATCCCACACTTTGGGAGACTGAGGTGAGTGGATTGCCTGAGCCTGCCTGGGCAACTTGGCAAGACCTCATCTCTACAATAAATCAAAAAATCAGCCGGGCATGGTAGCGTGTGCCTGCAATTCAGGCTACTCGGAAGGCTGAGGCGGAAGGATCGCCGGAGCCCAGCAGGTCGAGGCTGCGGTGGCTGGGAGCGGCCACTGCACTCCAGTCTGGGCGACAGAGTGAGACTCCAACTCAAAGAAAAAAAAAAGACTATTGTTTATTTTTTGTTGTTGGGTGAAATGTTCTAGACATGACACTTAAGTCAAGCTGTTCATAACTTTGTTTAGCTCTTCTATAATATTGCTGACTTTCTGCCTGATTTTTATTATCAATTACTGAGAGAAGCATATTAAAACCCTCAAGTATATCTGCAGAATTATTTAATTCTCCCTGCAATTATCAAATTTTACTTCCTGTGTTTTGGAATTTCATGTATTTCTTAGGCAAGGAATATGGCTATAATACTTGCACATTTAAGATTATATGTTCTTGGTTAATGGACACTTTTATCTATCTAATGTTTCTCTTTATCCATAATTATATTCCTTGTTTGCTAACAATAATATAGTCATAACTTTCTTTGAATTAGTGTTTGCACCATATATGTCTACTTCTTTTGAATGATTTATATACTTTTCAGCTTCCACTCTAATTATTTTTTGTCAAATGTCTTTATTGTTTCAGTATTTTATCCTAGAGATTGAAAGTACACTTCTGATCTTTCTCAGTGTATTTTGAGGCAAAATTTTCCATTTCAATTAGAAGTCATACAACCACAAGTCTGATACCCTGAGCAAACTTAGTTGTCATATTCATTGCATCCACATATGTCAAGTAATGTTTTATTCTTGCTTTGTCAGATATATAGATTTTAAAGAATGTAATAAAAACATGTTCTATTATGTTTACCTCCATATTAAGCATTTATTAATATGTTTTTATTCCTGAAGTAAAGTTTCTCTGTCATATCAATTCTTTTTGTCCGAAGCACTTTTTAAAAGCATTGTTGGTGGTAGAAGTTCCACCAACAATTATTTCAATTTTCACTCATCTGAAGCAAATTTTTATCATTGAGGGGTATTTTTTACTAAATGTAGAATTTGGGGTTGATGGTTCTTTCTTATCAGCAACTTGATGTTGTTCCACAATCTTGAGGCCACCATGGTTTCTGTTGTGAAAAGTACAGTCATTGGAAATGCTGTTCCCCTGAATGTAATGCTGGTCTCTGGATTCTTCAAAATGAGAAATAATTATCTTTAATTTTCAACAAGTCTATCATAATGAGACTGGGTGAGGTTTTCTATGAGTTTATTATGTTTCTTGCTCACTGAAAATCAATACATTGTTGGTTTTTTTCAAATATGTAAAGTTTCTGGCCATTATTTTCAAGTACACTTTTGTCACAAATTGTTTTCACATCTCCTTTAGGGACTACAATGGCATGTATGTTGCCACTACAATATCTTTTGGTATAATTCACAGATTCCTAAGATTCTGTTCAATTTCTTCAGTATTATTTTCTCTTAAGATTAGATCACTTCAATTGACCTATCATCATATACACTAACTTCTTTATTATTTCTGTTCTGCTCTCAGACCCACCCAGGGACTATTTTTTTCAGATAGCATGTTTTTCAGTTCTAAAGTATACTTTTCAAAACATGTATATGGTAAAATTATGTATACATGTATATGCATATATGTGTGTGTGTGTGTATAGTTCATATTTCCCTGGTTAAAACTTTTATCAAAAGAGTTTATGTTTACCTGAAGGGATATGGTCATAATATTTGCGTTAAACTCTTTGGTAACTTTATGGTCTCTCATTATTGCCATTTGCCATGAGAACTGGGTCAACATTTTCCCGATTCTTTGTAATTGTGTATATTGTTGTCTAATTTTGGATTGTACCTCAGAAACTTTATATTGCAAGACTCTGGGCACTGTTAAGATTGTTTAGAGAATGTTAATTTTTCTTCTTTTTTGAAGGGCAATAGCAGCTATGGACAAACTATATTCCCATCAAACTTTATTTATGAAAGCAGGTGGCAAACCCACAACTGAGCTAATGAGGTTCAGAGTACAAGATCTATGTTGCTTTCTGTTGGTAGTGTTTTCACTGTCAGTTTTCTGTGTCTTCACTATGCAGTTTGAATGTGTCCCACTGTGTTTCTCTTAGAGTTTACCTAGGTTACATGCAGTG
>NW_006968983.1:0-696 GCF_000164805.1 Carlito syrichta | reverse complement strand
CTGGGCAGGCGATACCTCATCTCTACAATAAATAAAAAAATCAGCCGGGCGTGGTAGCGCGCGCCTGTAATTCCGGCTACTCGGAAGGCTGAAGCGGAAGGATCGCCAGAGCCCAGCGGGTCGAGGCTGCGGTGGCCGGGAGCGGCCGCTGCGCTCCAGTCTGGGCGACAGAGTGAGACTCCAACTCAAAAAAAAAAAAAAAAAAACTACTGTAGTTCTCTCGTATGTCATTTAGCATTAAATTATACTATCTCTTTAGAACCACTTCTCAAATTTTAATATGCACAATAATCAACCAAAGGTTCTTATTGAAATATAAGTTCTAATTCAGGAGGTCTGGACAAGGGCCAGGGATTCTGCAAATTTTTAGAAACTCCCAGGTGATGTTGACGTTACTGGTTCAGGGATCACACTGTGAGTAGCAAAGCTCTTCTAGAGTCCATCACATTCCACAGAATGGGTTCAGTCATCTGCCATTGAGTATTAGAGATTACCACCAGGTGGCCTTGCATTAATGCCTGTGATTTGACTGAATGGAAGGGGTGTGCTGAGAGCAGTGGGGAAAGAAAAGATGGGTGGGATGATCCTGGAATTAAAAGTTGGCAGGGAATTTGAATTTATATGAAAGAAAATAGAGCTATAGATTCTTATGAAGGGGGATCTAGGAAACACTCTCCATGTCTGAGAACATTTCAG
>NW_006968982.1:0-7401 GCF_000164805.1 Carlito syrichta | reverse complement strand
ATGTACAATCATCATAATACTATAAGAAAAAGATTGGCAGTAGCGGGAAACTGCCAGGAAGGGAGCAGGGAAGCGGAATTGGCAGTAGTGGAAATCTGCCTGGGGAAGTGGGGGCAAGGGTACCTGCAAAATGAACATTTGTATACCTAACCCTGAATTGTACCCCACATCTTAAAAATAAAAAAATTAAAAGAAAAAAAAGAGAAAGATAAGAACTTGAGATTTTCTTTTTTTGATGTTTATCCCTGACATCATTCATGGCCCACTACTTCCTTTTCTCTCTGCATTGCTAGTGTGTAAATGCTGAGGGGATATTACCACCCCACAACTTTCCAGCCTACATAGTAAATGCTCCTTCCAAATGTCCCCAGAGCTACTAGAGAAATCTAATCCTCTGTCTGTTTGAGCCACCCTAGACCAGCTTGTACTCACCATGCCCAGGTATACATTGTGTGAATAATAATAATTCTGTCAATTGTTCTTAGCTTGTGAAGTGTCATCAATCTGAAGACAGCACTATTACTTTAAAAAGAAATAAATCTGCCTTCACAGGGCATTAAAATTACCAACAGAGCACGTATTAGAGGATACAAGAAGAGATGAAGAAGAGTTTGGTGAAGTGAGCTCTACTTTTGTGTTTTCAAAATTCCTTGAGACAAATGTAGGCTCAGAAATATGTGCCCAGAATCAAGAATCTGAAAGGAAGAAGGAACCAAGAGGCTTTAGAACTGAGCAGGGGTTTCATCACTTTCATGTGGTCAGATTGAAAAATTAACTTTCAAGGACTGTAAGGAAGGACAGATACTGACATCTACCAAAGTCTTTAGATGGAACCCCAGCAGTGCTACACTCTTAGAGGAGAATAAACTCAGAACAACAAGGCACTACCAGTGCCTTTGATGCCCAGGTTCAAAGTAGTACAGTCAGATTTAGGTGGTGTATCCCTAGCATTTCAGTCTGCCAGAATCAAAAGTAAATTCTCCCTGGGGGACAAATATTATTTCAGAGCAGAGAGTCACCTCTAAAATGTTTTAGAGCAAATATGTGTGATAACCTACATATATGTTAAGTATGTTAAACACGACTGATTTTAATCAACAATTCTGAGGTATACAAAATCAAGAGAAAAGGAAAGAAAACAAACTGAAACAAAACAACAACAGCAAAAACAGGTAACAAGAGATAGATAACAATAATTTTCAGATGTTAGGGTAATAAGATGTTATATGACTAATAAATTTGATGACCATATAGATAATTTAACAGAAACCCAGAAACTATTAAAAATTATCACATGAAAATTTAAGATATAAAATAATTCAAGCTATGAGCTCAAAAATTAAATGTAGATTTGACAGAATTTGAAAATCAAAATGGTAAACAGGATGATACATTGCAAGTTTGGAAAAACACATGGATAGAACATATACAAAAGGGCATAAAAAACATAAGAGATATAGTGACAGAAGCATATTTATAACTAAAGTTCATGAAGAGAAGTGAAAAAACAGAAAATATTTGAAGAGAAAATAGCTAGGAAATATCCAAATTTAATGACAGATAAGTATTGCTATGATTTCTAAATAAGCTAAACACACATGCACAAATTACATGTAGGCTCATCTTAGTATCAAAGCAGAATGCTCAAAATCTAACACATAAATTGTGAGAAATAGAGAGGGAGAGATCAAAAGTAACTATTAGAAAAAGAAGACAAATTATTTTAAATATAGCAGCAATAAGAATAGAAATGCTGCCAACATTTCTAGCAGACTGGTCGATAGTAGGGCCATTATCACTTAGGAAAGACTAACTTCTTAACGTTAACAATGTGATGTTAAAAGACAAAACAAAACAAAACATATATTTTAAGTATTTAAAAATCATACTGCCAAATTAAGATTTTATGGAAAAATGTGATTTTCAGGTGAAGGCAAAATAAACATATTAAAAATAATCACATCATAATCAATCAACAGAAGACCAACATTAATTTGTATCCTACAGGTGTTTTTCAGGGAGAAGTAAAGTAAATCCCAGACGAAACTTTAGAGATTGAAAAAGGAATGGAGAACAATGGAAGAGCAAAAAATATGAGAAATATCCACAAACTTTGTACAAAATAAAATATTGTGGCATCTAAATATATGAAGAATTAAAAGATATGTACAACTAAAACATGAAAACAGATGTCCCACCCAAAGAAGCCAAACAAGTAGAACAATGTAATAGAGGTTAATATCCATCTACTATCTGGAAAGTGGTAAATACTATGTTATGAACGAATGTTGTAATTCTCTAGGATACTCAAAGCACAGTAAAATAATGTGTTCTAATCCCAATTTAGGAAAAATAAATGAACCAATAGCGCAGCCATATACAAATTCCAGGTGGAATCTAATGGAAATTAAAAAAGAAATACTAATAACATGAATGACCCAAACATCACAAATTAGACAAAATTGAAAGGTGACTTAAAATTAGGAGTTAATATATTATAGAAATAAAGGGTTAATATTCCAGGGTATTTAAACTCTTTTGAAAAGTTATGGCAAACCATCAAAGCACCATTGGAAAAGTAGAAAAAAAAACCCAGGTAATCCAGAAAAAGACAAATAAACTATAAACATATTTAAATCTCTTTACCTCCCTGATTATTAGAAACATGTAAATCAAACTTCTTTCAACTAACATTTCTCAACTATCTGAATTGAGAAATTTTAGAAGGTCTGATGCATCTTCTTAGACAAAATTATGGGGAAAGAAACACTTCTATCCTTAACTCACAAGGAGGGAATCTAACACTATACCTTTGGAGGAAAATATATGAATATCTATGAAACTGCATCTTTTTATCATTTGACCCTCAATCTCATTTCTAAGAGCATCTGTGAAGCCCTCAACATTTGGAAAATATTGACAACAAACAGATTGCTTATATAAGAAGGTGTGGCTGAAACAACTATAACACATTCCTCCATGGAGTACTTCTCAGATAACAGAGAAGAGATGTGAGATCTACCCACCCTTCCAAATGACATGGTGGATGTTGTCAAGCCATGAGGTAATCAGCTGTATATAATAAGAAGAAAATATTTCCCAGAAGAAAAGGTGAACTTGATTTGATTTGGTTAAGGTAAAATTATTATTTCACACATTGTAAATTAATTGATAGATGAAAGAAGTAGCACTCATTTCATTTTAGCACACACACAAACACACACACAAAAACGTGAGCATTGTTGGACTAGAGAAAGCATAGAAAGAGCACCAAGAAAGGGGAGGAATCTGAGACATGATGGCTGGCCCTGGGACCCTTGCAAATCCCCAAATCATGTAGACTTCATTATCTTGTGTGAAATCAGGGAGCTATGTAGTATACAAAAGTGCTGCACTCTTCTTTCAGCTATGGTATGCAACACAATCTGAAACAAATAAACCAAAACTTTCCATAAGTATAGGCATGAACAATCATAAAAATAAAAAAATGTTCTCCATTTAGAGAAAACAGAAGAGGATGACTTCTATCTCTATAATCATCTGTAGTGCACCACCCTGCTCTAGATTATTAAACTAAGTGATCTTGAGATCCTGCCAGAGCTGAGAGCATGAAGACCATGTTCGCTGTACAGTCATCATCCCTGTCCCCACAGAAAACCCCAAGGGAGTTAAGGAAGCAGACTGGGACAGATAAGAGGGAAACTTCTCACAAATTATGACTGTGAGAGGACAAAAAAAGTGAGATGTGAGCAAAGACCAACTGAGTGAGTCTCTGTAGACCACATGTCTGATAACTCTACAGTTAGTCCAAAGCTTATTAAAGGGCATTGAGCAGCAAAATATTTGGATGCATGTGAATTCCAGACATGATAGGGGAATCAAAATTCATCAACTGTTAAGTGAAAACAGTATACTGCTATCTTGTGTTTCCAGTCTTGAATGCTATCAGAAATTCACTTATAATTTTTCAAGGAATGAAAAACAATTTCCATCTAGAAATAATTATACACTTCTTCCTGCTGCCAACATTTCTAGCAGACTGGGTGGTAGTAGGGCCATTATCACTTAGGAAAGACTAAGATCTACCTAAAGAATGGGAAATTGGCTAAAAACCAGTTCATCTATTGCTGACTATGACAAGAAAAGCCTGGGGAAATGACCCGCAAGGAAAATAAACAAAGAAGATCTGTGAGTGACAGGATCTGTTTAGTAAAGGAAAGGAGTAAGGACTAGATTTCTGGAGTGTACAATAGTCCTTGAAGGGAATCAGGAGGACAGAGATCAAGGTGTCCCTCATCTGGGTATGAGGAAAATATAAAACCTGCAGGTCCTCACCAGGCCAGTGGTCATGGCTTTGGCGATGTGTAGATCAGACACACATTTGCTCACATTCTACCTCACCTCCTGGCTCCAGAGATAGCATTGACATAGCCTAGCTTACCAGCTTTACATGACCTGTGGCCACAGTTCATCAATGACTAAAAGGATAATGGAAAAATAGTGTATTTGCTTATGTTTGTATCAATGACTACATTTAGGAAACAAAAATGGCCAGACGACCTATCTCTCAATACCAATGAATGAAAAATAACCACCTTGTGACTTTTTCTTCCCCTGCTGATCCTTTAAGATTATGTTTAAAACCTCAGACTGTCAGGTGATACCAATGATATTAACTGTTAAAAATCATCACTCCTCCCATCCTGAGCCCATGGCTGGACTACTTGCAGTCATTTGTGGACAGCTAGCCTTGGGAGTCACACTGAATTGCTTGTGTGTGTAGGAGTCTTTGGCTGAAGTTCAGAGAGTGGTCCCTGCAACTTGAGGTCTTTTGCATTGAAACACCATGGACTATTTGGCAACCACTGGCTGAGATATAAATGAATCTTTCTTATTATCCTGTTCAACTAGGCTAAAGACACACTTCCAGAATTCTCACTCATACAGGATGGCTTTGCTGGTAAAGATCCTCTGGACCCTGCTACTCTACATACATGGTACTGAATTCTTATTACACATGAGTAATTTTCAGGATGAGAATTGTGATGGTTATTCTTATTTGGTGTGTGGGACAATTGAGAACAATAATTAAAGATTTTATTTCAGTCTTTTATGATGGCAGATGCTTAAAAATGCTGAATAAAATGTATATAATGCTTTACATTTATGCAAAAATGCCTGAATATAGTGCATCATTTTTTAATTTCATAATTATTGTTTTGTATTTGCATTAAGTCCAATACATTTCTTTTTTGCCCAAAGTTTCCATGAGGCTGCTGTGCAGACTCGGTTTCCATCCCTTCTACCTGTGGCCTTGGAATAGAGTGTCATCATCTCCTGCAAAGCTAGTCTCTCATTCATAGTAATGAAAACACTTATTTGAACTGGTTCAAGCAGACATCAATCTCCTCAATCACCTATCTACAGGGTGTCCAACAGGTCTCCTTGGGTCTAAGCTTAGTTCAGTGTCCGTGGGCGTGGGATGGATTTTTCACTCATAATCACCAGTGGGAGAGCCCAGAGATGCTGCATATTAATTCTGTGAGGAGAACACTCACTGGGACCCCATACAGTGTAAGAGCCCTAAAAATAAACCTCCTATGTGGGGTCAGCCCTTTTGCTCAACTGAATAGCTGCTTTCTTCATGGAATCCAAGTCAGAATAGCTGCCCCTCTCAGAAAAGAACATAGCTGGGGTGAGTTAGAAATGGTGGAGATCCCTTGAAGTAGGGCAGGAAGATTCTCAGGCTGTGGCTCCAAGCCTTCGGGTCCTTTTCACAAGATGACTAGTGTCAAGAAAACTTTTCTGAAGCTGCTAACAGATGCCTCCATGCTGAGTCTTCCCCTTCAAGTTCTCATCATCACTATCCTAGAAGGAATGGTCAACTGTCCTTCATGACATAAAGGGCACAAACCTATCCTGCCATTACTTCACTCTTCAACACACCCTAATTGCAGATTCTAACTGGCCACAGGCAATGTCTTATTCCCTACGGGATGCTTATCTGTTCTGATTCCAACCTTCTGTCCTTGTGCCTAACCTGCATGGGGCCCATGTGTGCCACTCTTTCTAACTCGGGTCATTTCTCCATGGCTGTCCTTAATCCTAGGTTTTTCCCAAGCTTGACATGCCTCTTCTCTAAGGACATTGTAAGTTTATCCCTTACTTGTGTGATTTCTATGGACACAAACCTTGATCTTAAGCCCTTCTGAGACTTCAAAGCTGCAGGACAAAAGTAGTAAAGTAATTTCGTATACACGTGACTGAATTGGTCACTGAAACTGTCACTTCACCTTTTTCAGTCATTTATTTTTTCTGGAAACAGCTTTTCAATTTGTGAGTATTTATTTTTTAAGAAAAACCACGTTGGCTTCTCAAACTGCTTTTTATCTAAGTCTTTTCTCCCAAAAGTACAAGTCAGACTAGCACTATCCAGTAAAGTCTGGTTGGACCTTCTGTTATATCTCTTCTTGATATACCCTAAAGTTTATATTCTATCCTAAAATGTTCCCTTCCACACAATCAAAAGACATAATTCTATTGATGAATCAGTTCATAAACACAAAACTTGGCAAAGTATATATTTTTAGAAACAAATGTCATGTTTTTCAACTGAGTCCCTGGAATTTCATATTCTAAGAAATTGTCTCAACAATAATAATTATAATATGGCAGCAATAGTGTTTTAACTCCCCTCCCCCATTTAAAAAATATCTCAGTGTTTGCTGTACTTGTCCATTTGATTTCTGAAACATTCTAAGTGATAAATTCTATTCTTTTATCCAAATGTGTGAATCAATTATAGCTGTCCATTGGGAGATACCTCCATATTTTAATAGTCTTATTCTGTTGTCCCTTTCTTCAGGTTATCAACATTCCAATGATAAATGGCCATCACAGAATCATTTACCATTTAAGCTTGAGCAAAATTTATTTCTTCAGTGTACTTTATTAGGGAGCATACTTTAAAAAGGACTAAACTCTGAAAAAAAATTTTATCGATAGCTTCAGATAAAAATAGACTACTTCTAACAAAGCAAGCTCATGACAAAATAGCAAAAGTGATAAAATCAGCCGCCTAAGTTGTTTTTCTCTTCAAAATTTTTTACAAAAAACATTTTATTTCTCATATTCATCATCACCAGCTATAAGACATGTTGACATTATGTAACTCAGTGTAATGCACTGACTGTGAAGGATCATCTCTACTGTGATATTCTTGTCAATAGTGTATAATTTGAATCAGGAGAAAAGATTAGAAAGGTATTGTTAAAAATTATTAATTAGTAAACTTTATAAGCATCAGAGTCATGAAAGACAAAGAATTAAGAATTGTTACAGATTGGCGATTAGAGAGACATGACAACTTAACGCAATATGGAATCCTAGATTTGATAATGG
>NW_006968981.1:0-684 GCF_000164805.1 Carlito syrichta | reverse complement strand
TTCCATCTCTCAGAGTGCTGTGATTGCAGGTATTGGCCATCACACCTGGCTTCTGTTTGTTTCTGATGAAAGTATAGAGGCCAGGCTTGAGGGTTCAGCCTCATCATCCCAGCACTTTGGGAGGCTGAGGGTAATGGCTGGCCCAAGTTTCTGGATCCAAGATGCACCTAGG
Organism: Carlito syrichta; assembly: GCF_000164805.1. Classification (NCBI taxonomy): domain Eukaryota; kingdom Metazoa; phylum Chordata; class Mammalia; order Primates; family Tarsiidae; genus Carlito; species Carlito syrichta. The sequence continues at coordinate 512 of NW_006968981.1, read as the reverse complement.
CAACTTGATGAGTCCTCGTTTCTACACTCCATCCCAAATCAGCCTCATATGGTGGCATGCATCTGACGTTCCGGCTCCTTGGAAGGCCGAGGGGCAAAGGTTCTCCAGAGCCTGGAAAACTGAGACTGCTATAGACAGGAATGAGCTACCGCCTTCCAGCCTAGGCAAAGGAGTGAGACAGCAACTAAAAAAACGGAAGCAAAGAAGAGCATCCATTTGTGTATGGAGTTGGGATGATTGTGAACAGACTGAGATCATTTTGGAAGGAGGCCCCAGCCTTGGGCTTAGAGTTCTTGAAAAATGGTGGATTGTCCGACAATCGGGCTGTGTCTTTGAGAGGCTGAGGTGGGGGACTGCTGGAGTCTAGGAATTTGAGACCAGTCTGGGCCATGTAACGTTATCTCGTCACTCCCCAGAACCCAAACACTGGAGTTACACGTATTGGTGCCTGTGGTCCCGGCTACATGGGAATGGTGGCCTCCATCCCAGGGTATTCCTTTTCATTGTCCCTG
>NW_006968980.1:0-1480 GCF_000164805.1 Carlito syrichta | reverse complement strand
AAAGCATCTTAAATACAGGTTAAGATTATTATACAAATTTAAGTCAATACCTTTTACATTGTTTAATAGCCTTTAGTGATTTAGTGTCCTTCTCTTCTAGCGCAGAGAAAAAAAGAGACTCTCACAAATAGATTTCCTTTATAGATGTAAATTTCTTTTTCAAAAGATCAACTTTTTAGAGCTATACCTATGCCTGCAGTTTCTCAAAAAACCAGCTCAAAATAATCAATATGCCAAAGACTTGGGGTGATATATTCTGGTCTTCTACGGTCATATTTTGGGGTAATATGCTCTGAGCCCCACCATTCTCCTATTTGAAACATTCTCAAAAAATTTCATAATCCAGAAACTGAGTTGGTGGATTATTCCATGGCCCGTCAAAGAGGTTTTTCTATGGAAACAAAAGAATAAAGTTAATAGTTGGAGCAAATTATAAACTGGTTTTTGAGTCTGGAGAGCAGCCAGTCAAGGAGATTTATAGATTTTGGTCTCAAAGCATGTTTTATAATTTGAAAATATCCAGTGCTGTCTAAGTGGCCCATGCAGCAACAGGCATGAAGGTTGTCCATTTATGAGCTGTGGTGATTTCTCTGTGGTTTATGTCAAATAGTCCAGCTTTAGTTTTCAGGACTTTGGTATCACTTTGTTCTTCATGATTCCATGTGAAATGTGAAATGTTAGTTTGAAGAGTACTAGCCAAGTCTTAGCTAGATATTAGAAGAATTAAGGATCAATGTAGTTTACAGGTAGATAATAAATCCTCAAAGTCAATACCAGGAGTAGAATCTAATAACAGGTATAGTACAGTTTTCTATCATAATGTAATTTCTCTCTCCATAGTCACCCTTATTTCTACCAAAGATAATCACAGTGAGACTAATTAGTTTACAAAAGAAGTCTAGTCTCATCTTGGCCTGGTTATTTACGTAAGTGTAACAAGAGTAATGATTAACTGTATAGGCTGTCTCTAAGTTTACTTTACTAAAATTCTTAATAAGGACTTGCAAAGGCTTTCAAGACTAAGAAGCCAACCCAAGAATTTGCCATCAAACAAAATAACAGAATAAAATTTTCTTTCCCTCTTATTTCTTTTTCTCTACTTTGCCCATTTCTGTGTAAAGGGAGAGTTGATTAAAAAGAAGATTGATACTTGGCTATCATAATAAGAAACAGCCAACATTAGCAAGAGCAAGAGTTTTGGATCTCGTAAATAACATGCTTTGAAGAATTTAAGGCCTCAAGTCTCACTTGAAGATTTGGAGTAGCAATCTGATGTCATCCTTTAGACTGGAGCCCAGATATTTGCTTAAAATCGTGATACCTTTAAAAGTTTCCCTCCAGAATGGATTCAGGTACCTGACATTGGGACTTGAAACAATTTTGGAAAGAGAAAAGGGGGAAAGACCAGAGGGAGAGAGAGCAACTTGTGTATATATGTCCATCTGGAAGCATTATGATATAGTGGTTAATGTCAGATCCT
>NW_006968979.1:2640-4335 GCF_000164805.1 Carlito syrichta | reverse complement strand
TAATTGAAGTCGAAATCCCACTTTGTTGCCCAGGCCTTAGGGCAGGGGCATGCTCAAGGCTACTGAGGACTCTACTTGCCGGGCTCAGGCGATCCTGCCACCTCGGCCCCGAGTGACTGGAACCACAGGCATGTGCCACCACGCCTGGCTAATCTTTGGATTTATTTTTCATGGCCAAGATGAGGTCTCTCCCAGTGTCCCAGTCTGGTCTTGAACCCGCAGGCTCAGGACATGCACTCGTTTGGCCTCTGAAGGGATGGGATGCCAGGCTGAGCCCCTGAGTCTGGCCTGTGGTTATGGTGGTGGTGGTTTGTATTAATATTCTGAATCAGAGTCCTGCTCAGTCCTCCAGGCCAAAGCACAAGGGCCCACTCTCATTAACCGCAGCCTCCATCATCTGGGTTCCAGCAATCTTCCTGCTATGACCTCCAGAGTGGCTCGAAAGACAGGTAGGCAACACCTCGCTTGGCTCATATTTTTACTTCTTGTAGAGATGAGGTCTCGCCAAGTTACCCAGCCTGGTCTCGAGCCAGGAGGTTCAGGCCAACCTTTCACCTCAGCCTCCCAAAGTGCCTGGGTGACAGGCATGACCCCCTGTGCCAGGCCTTCACACCCATCTCGAGGCCCCACAATGAGGCAAGCTCCCTTCAGACCACCTGGTACCCTGTAGATGGTGGTTAGAGTTGCACACTGAGCCTGTCCCAGGGGAGTGTCTGGTGCAGGGGCATGTCTCCCCCAGGGGACCCACACCTATGCCCACCTCGATCCCAAGGGTGGGCCTGCTGGCTCCTCCTAGTGTCCCCCTTGGGGAAAAGGAGGGCATGGCTCTCAAACTGTCTGGGGTGATCGACTGGGAGACTCACATTTGTCTCCTCAGCACTCGGGGGGCCAAGACAGGAAGATGGCTGGAGACTGGGAGCTGAGACCAGGCTGGACACCATAACAAGTCCCCACCACGACCCCAAGCTAAACCCAGAAAACCTTGCGTGAGAGCAGATATCATCAAGAGGATAATCTCTGGCCCAGAGTTCAAGACCAGGCAGCAATACCGGGATGTCCAAATGGAAAGCCTGTGATCACAGCAATTTTGGAGACCCAGGCCTAGAGTATGGCCTGAGTTTTGCAGTTTGAGAGTAACCTGGGCAACCTAGTGAGGAAAGAAAACAAAGCAAGTAGAAAGAAAGAAAGAAAGAAAGAAAGAAAGAAAGAAAGAAAGAAAGAAAGAAAGAATGAAATACCTTGTCCTGAAAACTTTCTGCCCTCATTCCTTCCCTCCCAGCCCCCCCACATGTGAGGGCACCCAAGCTCGGGACCTTTAGATGCCAACTCCCCAAATTGCTGCCCCAGCTTTGGTGTGGGTGTTCCCAAGGCTCCCTGGCCAGGTTCCTGCCCACTCGCCTCTCTGAAGTAGAAAGGTGCCCCAGGCAGGCCGACTCTCAGACTCGGAAACAAGGACCTTTCACCAAGAAAGTCCAGGGAAACATCCCTCACCCAGGAACAATTCTTTCACCCGAATCCCATTTTTCTTGGCTCTAAAGCCAGTCACTCAGTGAACACACCATGTGCAGTTGAGAATATGTGTATGATTCTGATGTTTTTGGAGACAGGCTCTGGCTCTGTGGCTTAGACTGGAGCCTGGGGACATGACCGTCGTTCACCACCATCCTTGAATCTTGGTCTCCAGTGATCCTCCTG
>NW_006968979.1:0-935 GCF_000164805.1 Carlito syrichta | reverse complement strand
TCTCGGGGTCCCACTGTGAGGCCCACTCCATCCAATGACCCAGAACCCTGGAGATGTTGGCTGGAGTTTCCTGATTAGTCCTCCCGGAGGTGAGCACCTGGCACAGGAACATATCATACTGAGGGCACCCATCCCTATGTCTGCCTCATGCCCCATGGTGGACCCGCTCCCTCCTCCCAGGGCATGCCTCTGGGATAGGGAGGAGGTCACTCTCAAACCTTCGGATGTGTGGGGACAGCCAGGTAACTCGTGCCTGACTCCTTGGCACCTGGGAAGGCAGAGACAGGAAGATGGTCAGAAGCTGGGAGCTCCAGACCAGGATGCACACCATAGCAAGCCCCCACCTTGACCCCCAAGCAAAACTCAGAATACCTTGGGTGAGGGCAGGCTTTGGCAGGAGCATCCCCTCCGGACCAGATTCAAGACCAGGCTAGAAGACCAGGATGTTGACCAAATGTCAAGCCTGTGATCCCAGAAGTTTGGGAGGCTCAGTCCTAGAAGATGGTCCAAGTTGGGCTGTTTGAGAGCAGCCTGGGTAACCTAGTGAGGAAAGAAAAGAAAGAAAGAAAGAAAGAATGAAACGAAGGAAGGAAGATCGAAAAGAAAGAAAGAAAGAAAGCAAGAAAGAAAGAAAGAAAGAAAGAAAGAAAGAAAGAAAGAAAAAAGAAAGAAAGAAAGAAAGAAATCCATTCTCCTGCAAACATTCTGCCCTCAGTTATTCCCACCCGCACCCCACATGTGAGGGTCCAACAAGCTTGGCACCTTCCAGTCCAACCCCCCCAAGAGCTGCCACCACTTTAGTGTGAGAGTTCCTGAGGTTCCCTGGTCGGGTTCCTGCTGGCTCTACTCTCCGACGTGAGAAATGTGACCCAGGCAGGCTGGTCCTCCAATTCGGCAAAAAGGACCTTCTTCCAAGAAAGATCCAGGACACATCG
>NW_006968978.1:0-4333 GCF_000164805.1 Carlito syrichta | reverse complement strand
GGGCTATAAATATGCCTGGCAGTTTCTCAAAAAACCAGCTCAAAATAATCAATATGCCAAAGACTTGGGGAGACATATTCTGGTCTTCTACGGTCATATTTTGGGGTAATATGTTCTGAGCCCCACCATTCTCCTATTTAAAACATTCTCAAGAAATTTCATAATCCAGAAACTGAGTTGATGGATTATTCCATGACCCGTCAAAGAGGTTTTTCTATGGAAACAAAAGAATAAAGTTAATAGTTGGAGCAAATTATAAACTGGTTTTTGAGTCTGGAGGGAAGCCAGTCAAGGAGATTTCTAGATTTTGGTCTCAAAGCATGTTTTATAATTTGAAAATTTCTAGTGCTGTCTAAGTGGCCCATGCAGCAACAGGCATGAAGGTTGTCCATTTGTGAGCTGTGGTGATTTCTCTGTGGTTTATGTCAAATAGTCCAGCTTAGCTGGGCTTGGTGGCTCAGCCTGTAATCCCGCGCCTTTGGGAGGCTGAGGTGAGTGGATTGCCTGAGCCTGTGGGTTCGAGACCCACCTGGGCAGCGAGAACTCATCTCTACAATAAATAAAAAAAGTCAGCCGGGCGTGGTAGCGCATGCCTGTAATTCCGGCTACTTGGAAGGCTGAGGCGGAAGGATCGCCGGAGTCCAGCAGGTCGAGGCTGCGGTGGCCAGGAGCAGCCACTGCACTCCAGTATGGGTGACAGAGTGAGACTCCAACTCAAAAAAAACCAAAAACAAAACAAAAACAAAAACAAAAAACAAATAGTCCAGCTTTAGTTTTCAGGACTTTGGTATCACTTTGTTCTTCATGATTCCATGTGAAATGTGAAATGTTAGTCTGAAGAGTACTAGCCAAGAAAATGTGAAATGTTAGTTTGAAGAGTACTAGCCAAGTCTTACCTAGATATTAGAAGAATGAAGGATCAATGTAGTTTACAGGTAGATAATAAATCCTCAAAGACAATACCAGGAGTAGAATCTAATAACAGGTATAGTACAGTTTTCTATCATAATGTAATTTCTCTCCCCATAGTCACCCTTATTTCTACCAAAGATAATCACAGTAAGACTAATTAGTTTACAAAAGAAGTCTAGTCTCATCTTGGCCTGGTTATTTACGTAAGTGTAACAAGAGTAATGATTAACTGTATAGGCTCTTTCTAAGTTTACTTTACTAAAATTCTTAATAAGGACTTGCAAAGGCTTTCAAGACTAAGAAGAAGCCAACCCAAGAATTTGCCATCAAACAAAATAACAGAATAAAATTTTCTTTCCCTCTTATTTCTTTTTCTCTACTTTGCCCATTTCTGTGTAAAGGGAGAGTTGATTAAAAAGAAGATTGATACTTGGCTATCATAATAAGAAACAGCCAACATTAGCAAGAGCAAGAGTTTTGGATCTCGTAAATAACATGCTTTGAAGAATTTAAGGCCTCAAGTCTCACTTGAAGATTTGGAGTAGCAATCTGATGTCATCCTTTAGACTGGAGCCCGGATATTTGCTTAAAATTGTGATACCTTTAAAAGTTTCCCTCCAGAATGGATTCAGGTACCTGACATTGGGATTTGAAACAATTTTGGGAAGAGAAAAGGGGGAAAGACCAGAGGGAGAGAGAGCAACTTGTGTATATATGTCCATCTGGAAAGAATTATGGTATAGTGGTTAATGTCAGATCCTCTGGAACCAAATGGCCAAGGTTGAATCTGCCACCTAGTTAAATGAGGAAGATAATAGTCTCAACTTCAAATAATCATTTTAAGAATTAAATGAGTTGGTCTATGTAATTTACTTAGAGCCTCACACGTAGTACTCATTTTATAACTGTTATCCATTACTATTTGAGTCAGTCTTTATTAGCTTGGAGGGTATATTGATGGGGAAAATATACCTATGTTTTGATTACATCTGTATGCTGGATCAGCTATGAAAAATGTCAGATATTATGGTTCTAACTAGATGCCTGCCGGAGTTCTGCTCCAGCAGGTTCAGGATTTCCTGAAGGATGGGCGGCGTCAGTGAAAGAATAGACACAGACCCAGTGCTTGTGAGGGACTGGTCACCTTTATTAACTATACTGCCGTATATATATTTTTTATTGCATAAGCTTTTGGGTGATGCATGCATAGAAATTTTACATCTTTCCAAAACATCATACAAGTTTCCCATGCTCTAAGGTCAAGTTAGGGACATCCAGTTTGCACCCCTCCGGGTACTTTTTTCTTGGTTTCTTAAAATCAGATATAGCTTTCCATGACATCATAAAGCACAAATAACAACAAAGCCTTATTGTACTTATGGTTATTTATGAACTTTTTAACCTAATTATATAAAAGCCTAAAGCAACCTCAAATGTTTGGCAGGTAATTTACTTTTAATATTTGGTCAAAAACCATTCTCTGGAACACTGACATTTTCTTGGGTCCTGCCAATACAATTGGCACAGCAATTTACAATTGCAACAATCCCATATCTCTCTGACTCACCTCCAATCTGTGGGAACAAATAGTTTTAGTTTTCCTTATGGAACTCATGATATTTAAAGTTGTTATCTACCACTCCGTGGCAGGGGAAGTGGTCTCCTATACTTGCATTAGCAGGCCAACCTCCAGGACCCCTGTAATGCCATTTAAAACAATATTGCATCATTATATTTGGGGACCCTTAAAAGAGGAATATGCTTCAGTCTGGGAAAGTTGTGTGGTGGCAGTACAGGGACTTCTGTGATTTTTGGTAATGAGTAACTCATTATTATTCCCTGATGTCCCTTTCCCCTGGAATCTTTTTTCTGTGGTTGATTAGTAAGCTGTGGTTTCCCAGTCTCTAGCATTCCCACCCGCAGCATGACTAAGCAAAGCAGGAGAAGCAGGGCCGTCATCTTCCCAGGCTTGCCGTGCAGCCTGGGGTCATCAGTCTCCTTAACCATGTCAGAAGGTAGACCGTTATGGCCAGTCCTCAACATCTCCCCCTTTTTTATTTTTTAAAATGAAGCTGTGGAATTCCATGGAGAGCTGATTTATGTTATTCTTTAACACTCTGAAGATGACTGGAAATAAGCATAGAAGAAGTAGGATTATTATTCCACAGATTCCAGCATTGATAAGAAGGGAGAGCAGGGATTTATGATTCACAATAGAAGCAAAATTGTCAAAGAAAGATTGAGCAAGCTGATCAGAACTGAAATCCTTTTCAGCTTGACTGATATCATGGATTTCCTGATATAATTTAAAAGATCAATGCTCAAATCTGAATGATTCCAAATACCTGAGATGTGATTTTTTATTTGGTCCCAGGTATGGATAGATTTATTCACTTGAAGGGGGGTTACACAATCCATTTAAAGTCTGCATGACACCTTAAAGCCAATTTGATTTTTTAATGTAGCCAATTCTTGTCCCACGATGAGTAGTGCTTCCGTGAGAGCATTGACTTTACTCTCTAGTTTCTGGTCAATGATTTCTTGAGTGGCAAGAGCCAGAGAGATATTTTTTGGAAGTTGATCTGCAAATGATGCAGTATGAATTTCTTTTGCTAAAGCTACAGCCGAAAGTGAAAGAGATGTAACTATAGTAATTAAAAAAGTAATACCCAAAATTAATGTAGCCACAAATAGCTTATGGCGAATTAAAAGGGAATTAACATTATATAAAACCTTTAGTCTGTAATCATGAAACTATGGAGTTGATAATTGTACAGGCAACATTAAATAAGGAGGTTATTTTACAATTAAAAATCCTTTATATGAATCAGAAAAAGTAAGACAATTAGTAAGGTTACAATTCTTACAAGAAATTTGATATCTTTGTCCATCAAAAAAAATTATTAAAGATTTATAATCAGTGGTTACTAAAAAAGCACAAGGAGATTGCAAGCAAGCTCTTATCTTATTTAGAGTTTGTCCTCAGGGATGGTGCAAAATTATAGGCCTAGTTGCTGCTAAGGCTCTCCAAATATTAGGTTGTATGGTTTGTTTGTTTCCATTTTCCACTGACAGTATTGGGGGTACCCATCCATTAATATTCCATCTATTCATAGGCAAAGGTAAAGGCAAATAAGTATCATCCCAAGGATGATTGGCACTTGCACTCAGATATTGTCTGTAATCTGCAGTTGGGTCATCGCAGCTCCAGTCACTCAAAGAAAGATTAATTTTCAGGATAGGAATAGCAACTTTAGAAGAGTACATACATTCCCTCCAGTAAGGGTACCCAATTCCAGGATGTATTTTAATCCAATCATTCTTAGTTTGGGCATATTTTTGCTGAGCATGTCTAACACATGTAGGATATTTAGCAGAATGGGTTAGAGGCAACTTAACTTTGGGTTCAAAATCTCCAGGC
>NW_006968977.1:0-781 GCF_000164805.1 Carlito syrichta | reverse complement strand
GGCTCACTCCGAGTCACTGCAGCTTTGGCCCTCCAGGCTCTGGCGAGTCTTTCTCCAGCCTTCTGAGGAGCCAGAACGACAGGCACGTGCCACCACACCCGGCTCATTTGGAACAGAGGGTAGAGAGGCCGTCTCGTTGAGTTGCCTGGGAGCATCTTGGCCTGTGGACTGGGGCCAGTCAATGGTCTCGGCCTCCCAAAGTGCTGGGATAATGTGACTGACACCCCAAACAAAGCCTCGATCTTTCAGCAAAAATGAACCAGAAGGCTTGGCGCTGTGGCCCATGCCTGGAATCCCAGCATTCTAGGAGACTGAAGCAGGAGGATGGCTGGAGCCCAGGAGCCCAAGGCCAGGCTGGGTCACACAGGGTGACTCCGTTTCCGCACCCATTCAAAGAGGTGATCTGGGGTGGAGGTGCCCATCGTCTCAGAAACTCTGGAGCATGAGATGGGAGGATTGCCAGAAACTATGATTTTGAGATGGGCATTGAACGATGGTCGTGTACCCAGGCCCCAGCCTGGGCCTCAGAGCCATACCCTGTCTCCAAAAAATTCAGAATCGTACACAGATTCTCAACTGTGTGTGCTGTCTTCACAGGGCAACTGGCTTTAGAGGCAGGAAAAATGGATTGGGGGAAAGAATGTTTTCCAGGTGAGGTATGTGTCCCTGGCCTTTCTTGGCAAGAAGTGCTTGTTGCCAAGTCAGTGGGTCAGCCTGCCTGTGGCACATTTCTAACCTCAGAGAGTAGAGCTGGCAAGAAACCAGCTGGAGAGCCTTGGGA
>NW_006968976.1:0-3838 GCF_000164805.1 Carlito syrichta | reverse complement strand
TGAAGTTTTTTAAGCCATGAATGTACTTTTGGCACAAATACTATATCGCATGTCATCAATTTTTTGTAAATGATTTTTTAAAGTCATCAGTATATATTAGAGTGGTTTTTTTCCCCCTGAGTATATGACGGGAAAATGTTTAAATCAATATATGAAGCATCTGTATTGGCACTGTTAATCTAGAAAAAAGTAGTTGCATAGAAAATAGGAGTGCACGGACACAGTCTATATTCTCAGTTGTAGCTTTATCATTTGAAACAATAAAGTTGTTCATTGGCAGAATTTCCCACCGAGGTAGTAAAATTTCATGCTATTTGATAAAAGATAGGAATAATGAAGTTAATTATTTTTTCCTCTTCAGTATTTGCTTTAGGGGAAAAACGTTAAGGTTTGCAGGGATTTCTGATGCCAGTAAACTGTGAAATGTTAGAGTATATTTAGCGATCACAGTTACTTAGCTGGTGGTAATTGGCATACATGTAGTTAAAATTTGCACCTCAGGTATTTAAACTGAGATATTCTTGATCAGGTTGAACATAATGTAAGTAGATGTCTTTCCTCAAGAAATAAGATGGAGAGAGTCTTTGGAGAATGGCCTCAGTTAATTGGTAAAATAGCTTCCTCTAGATTTTGGTGATTTTCTTGGGTCTTCCATAATTCCTCAGTGCTCTGGCCATTTTCTGATAAGCCATGTTCTTCTGATTGCCTGTTCTTTTTCAAGCTTGCAAGTTTTTCTCTTTCCTTTTATCTTTTCCTTTCTCTTTCTTTCTTTTCTTCCTTCCTCCCTCCTTTCTTTCTTTTTCTCTTTCTTTCTTTCTATTTTTCCTTTCACACAAACTGAAAGATGCCTTTGGTTTTTTCTATCCCCTAAATACAAGATGCCATCTCAGGATTACACAGGAATTTGTGAGGATATTCAAACAGTCAGAGCTTGTTTCTACCTTTTCTTCCCTCTTGCTACAGAATAGCAGGTTGCCAGCTAGTTTTCAGTTATTGATTAATATTTATAAAGTAATAAATATTAATAAGCATCTCATTCAAAATGAAGTCCACGGCCCTGATTATCACAGTTGTCCAATTATAGACAGGTTTCTCTGTAGGCAATACTCCACAGCAGTTAGAATTTCCTTTGACATGAGAACAATGGCAGATGAAAGCCAGGTAATTTTTGTGATCTGGGGAATACTGAAGACCTACACTTGAATGTTGCCTCAGTCCCTCAAAAGCATCTTCAAATCCTTGACCCAGCTTGTCTTGTTCAACACAAGTCATGCTTCATTATAAATTGACAATTAGCAAAATTAGTTAAGGAAGTTGAGAAGAAGTTCACAGCCAAAGGGCCAAATCTGGTGAGGGCGCTCATGCTGGTGGAGACTCTGTAGAGTCCCAAGGCAGTGCAGGGCATTATACAGCAAGGAGGCTGAGTGTTCTCTGTCCTTTTTTATAGATTGTAAAGAACTCTTTATATATTGACAAGGGAGCTGGAGCAGGTAGAGATGAGGGTATTTCAGGGGCAGCTTATGAAAGCTGGAGTCACTGTCTCTCCCAGGGACTCTCATACAGGGACAAGAAAGAGTATCAAAGGGACCGAGATGGGGAGCAAATCCAGAGATAGACTGAGCTGAACAAGAAGAGATCTGGAGAAAGCATCGAGTGTGAACAGCAGGACATATAGGAACACAGTGGGGAAACTTTTGTTCTTTTTTTTGTTGTTGTTGAGTTGGAGTCTCACTCAGTCGCCCAGACTGGAGTGCAGTGGCCGCTTCCGGCCACCGCAGCCTCGCCTGCCGGGCTCCAGCGATCCTTCCGCCTCAGCCTTCCGAGTAGCCGGAATTACAGGCATGTGCTACCACGCCTGGCTGATTTTTTGATTTTTATTGTAGAGATGAGGTCTCGCTGTTCAGGCAGGTCTTGAACCCACGGGCTCAGGCAATCCACTCACCTCAGCCTCCCAAAGGCACAGGATTACAGGCTGAGCCACCGAGCCTGGCGTTTTTGTTCTTACTAGATCCTTTTGTTCTGAATTTTCCATGCCAATGATTACTCTTAAACACTAGATCTAGGGTGACCATAACAAAATATCACAGATTTGGGGCTTAAACAACAGAAATTAATTTTCTCACAGCTCTGAAAGCAAGAAGTACAATATCAAGGTGCCGGCAGACGTGGGTTTTCCTAAGGCCTCTCTCTTTGGCTTGCAAGTGACCCCCTCTGGCAGTGTCCTCACATGGTCTTCTCTCTGTGTGGTCCCTGGTGTCTCTTTCTCTTCTTACAATGAAGCCAATCATACCGGACCTTATGATCTTACTTAACCTTTAATGCCTTTAGAAGCCCTAACTTCAAACGGTCGCATCGGGGATTAGGGGCTTCAACATACGAATTTTGGGCAACACAATTCAGGATATAACAAACATCCCGAGCTAGGAAGACTTTCCTCCTTTGCTGATGGATCTGTGTCATGTAGGGATCACATGACATTTCCCCATGGTTTATAAGTCCATCTTGACCTTCGCTTTCTGCATGTGGAAGGCTTCACATTTATCAAGGAGTGAGGAGCAGCTAGGATGCTCTTTGGTTTCCCTGCGCTTGCTTGAAGCCAGCTTTCCAGAACCCCTGGAGAGCAGGGGTCTCTGGGTTTCCTTCTGACTTACATTCCTACCTGGTTTACTGGGTCCGAAAAAGTCGTATGACCTAAAGCATCAGCGACGTTGTCCTTTCCTGAGGGTATACCGCCAAGATTGCTACTGCTTCTGACAACAGTCCTGGCCACAGGCTTTTACACACTTTGCCCCCACTCCAGTCAGCCCTCCTTGGGGCTTGTCCTGCCCTCTAGAACGAGCATGCCATGGATGGAAGACAGAAGCAGGCTCTGGCTAAAACGCCACAGGCTCCCACTGCTCTTACAGGTCAGTAGGGTCTCAATGCTTCTCATTTTGTTACATGTCTGTAGCCCATTTCCAGAAACCTGAAGTGATTGTTTTTTAAAACTCTGTTTAGTTTTGTCCTCGCTTTTTGGGGAGAGGATTTGCCAAGCTCCTCATTCAGCCATCCTGGAAGCCCCAGGCCATTTTGCAGTTTATTAATTGTTGCTAAACTAACCACATTCTGAACCTGTTTTCTGTATGTGTGTGCGTGCTACAGTCTAAATGAGATTTGTCTGGCGCAATACAGAGTGGTTGGTCCCCTTTCGCTTGTCAATTGTCAATCCGATACCTTTTAATATGATCATTAAATCACTGCAAATTATCTCCACTTATAACATTTAGAATTAAGGATAAAATGCACACTTTTTGCTTCTAAAACTTATGTAGACAAACTGAGGCAGAGACAATCTTTCATCCTGTTGGCTGCTGGGCCACCTGGTTGGTTTCAGAAATCTCAGGAAAATAGGGTAAGTGAACCAAAATTGGGCGCTAGACAATCGTAGACACATCCAAATCTAATTATTTCAGACAATCATAGACATATCTGAACCTAATTATTTCAGTATCTGAACCTAATTATTTCGACATACTTTTCCTTGTGAATCTCTAAGAAATAAAAATAATATACAACTTAAAGTCATACTTTATCACTTACTCTAAAACTGTCTTTTATGTATAATATATACTGACATTCCTTGGAAATTCCACTAAAGGCTAAAAAAAAAAATGCCCTAAATTCCAATAGGGGAAATTAGGTATTAATCATTTTTAGTAACTACCCCAATTCATCTATGTAAACAACAAGGTGCAACTATAAATTTAATGACATGGAAAAGATGTTCAGGACATACTGTTCCTGGAGAGAAATAAGATACAGAACAGCACATACTATTTCATTGATAAGAAATCACTTA
>NW_006968975.1:0-1220 GCF_000164805.1 Carlito syrichta | reverse complement strand
CCTAGTTATTTGAGTGTGCTGAATTCTAGCAACTGTAGTTTGCACAATCTGTCGAACCTAACAGTATGCAGCACAGAAAAGAATATGTTTCCAATTATTTTATTTTAATGAAATTTTTGAATTAGTGACAAATCAAGAATCATAAACTATCAGAAAAATGTACCCTGATGAAATGAACACATACCTGAACTCCTTAAAAGGTCATCACAATGGAGTTGATGGTCCCCAGGATACCCTCTGGGTCATAGGCCACCTCACTGTGATAAAGCAATTTCACAGACAGAAATAGAAAGCAACTCTCACTCACTGAGCATAAACATGCACCAACAATCTCTTGCACTAAATACAAACTTAAATGCATTCCAGTGGTCACTTTTTTCTTTTTCTTTTTTTTTCTTTTGCTGTAGAAATTCATTACCAACTTATGGGGATGACAGGAAAATACTTGCGGCCAAGAAGGTATGTAGTGTGGACACTCAGACAGAAATGCAGAGCCCCAGAGCAAGCCTCGGACAGCAGCCACCACCACCACAGCAGCGGTCTCAGCAAACAGTGTGGTCCTGGGTCTTGCTTGACACATCCCCAACGACTTTTACAACAGTGCATAATACCTTTGTAATTTTCAGATTTAATCTTTCAACAGCTTCCTATCTTTGTTTAAGGCAAATAACATTTTAAAATACATTTGTATTTTTATTATAAAATAAATGTAACCATAGGCATTGTAGAAATTTGGAAACATACAGTGTAGTAGATGTCATGCACCCACCAGGCCATGCTCCATGCATGCTCACCAATGTCCTTCTAACTTGACTGCCCCCCACACGAGTAAGCAGGGAGGCCCAATTTCTATTCAAACTGACTCTCACACCACCTTCTCCCAGCTCTTTCAGGATGGAAGGATTCATTCTTCTGGCTGCTGTAAGTATTAATGGCCAAAAGCTCTTGGCCGAGGCCCTCTTTTGAATTTGTCCTTGACTAAAGAGTTTTGCCTCTCTAGGCTCACTGGGGGCAGTTCACATCCAAACAGCGAGAGAAAGAACCCAAACCCTACCTCAATTCTGAACAACTCTGAAGTGCCACCCAGCACCCTGAGATTAGCTGGGACATTTGTTGTGACTGCAGTGGAGCTCAACTCCTCCCTCTGTCCAGTACTGCTCCCTTCATTCCCTAGCAGGTGTTAACCGAACAGGGGCTTCCTGATAAACTTCCTTCATGTG
>NW_006968974.1:0-918 GCF_000164805.1 Carlito syrichta | reverse complement strand
TTCAGTAAATGGTGCTGGGAAAGGTTGACAACATGCACAAGATTGAAACGGGACATCTATCTATCACCATACATATTAACTCTAAATGGATCAACGACATAAACGTAAAGCATCAAAATATAATAATATTAGAAAACGCAGGAGATTACACTAGGGAAACTGGAACCCGAACTAATTCCTCCTCAGAGCACTAAATACCCATGCCTTAAGAAGTAGGTTAAACAAGTGGGATCTCATCAAATTAATACTCTTCTGCAAAACAAAAGAAACCATCAGAAGAGTAGGGATACAGCCAACAGAATGGGAAAAACGATTCTCCACAAATATATCTGTAAAAAGGCATAACATCTAGGATCTACAAGAAAATCAAACACTCAGCAAAATCAGACAATCAGTCCCTTTGAGAAGTATGCAATATTTGGGATTGGACACTTTTCATAAAAAGAGATACAGGTAGCCAGGAGACACATGAAAGTTGCTCAGCCTCACAATCATCAAATAAATGCAAATGAAACTACTTTGAAATTCCACATACCCCTGTAATACTGGCCATCATTAATAAAGCAAATAATAAAAGATGCAGGTCAGAATTTAGGAAGAAATAAATGCTTCTACACTGCATGTGGAGAGAAAAGTAGAGCATCATCTTTGGAAAACAGTGTGGTGGTTTGTAAAGGGAGAAGATCTTGCCCTACCATGAGACGCAGTAATTCCCCCATCGAGAATATACCTGGAGGAACTCAAATAATTTTACCAAAAAGATACCTGCACCAGTATGTTTTTTTCAGCTCTAATCACAATTTCAAAAAAACATGGTACCAACTTTGTTGCCCAAAAAAGCTGGAATGGATAAAATAAATGTCGTATATGCACAGTGGAATATTATGCAGTCTTAAAAAAGGAAAGATAGAAAGATAT
>NW_006968973.1:1872-3059 GCF_000164805.1 Carlito syrichta | reverse complement strand
GGTGGGTGCCCAGAGCCTCCCTGGGTGTCCAGCAGCTTGGTGTTGGGTGCTGGATGAGACGATGTAGCCAGGGAGGGAGCCAAGACCCGGGACTTCTGTGCAGGCAGGAGTCACATATAGTGGAGCAGCAGCAGCTGGGGGCTGCAATATCCAGCCCTGTGTGGGACCGAAGGTCCCCAGGCCATGGACTACTTCGGCTGGTGGTGGACGGGGGAGTGGGGGAAGAAAAGTAAGAATCTTTTGGGGAACTCACATTTGGAGAATCTCACGAATCCACCTATGCCGTTGCCATCTTACTGGAACCCCTCTTTTATTTTTTCAGTTGTTCAAGTGTGATAATTACTTACTGAATCATCTTTTTATCATTACTGCTTTAAAATCTTTGTCAGTCAATTTTAACATTGGCATCACCTGTGTGTTGGCACCTATTAATTACCTTTATTTCAGTTAGTTTGAAATATTCTCAGTTCTTGGTATGATGAATGACTTTTATTTTTTATTTTTTGAGTTGGTGTCTCACTCTGTTGCCAAGACTGGAGTGCAGTGGCTGCTCCCAGTCACTGCAGCCTCGACTTGCTGGGCTCCGGTGATCCTTTCTCCTCAGCCTACCACTCTCGGATAATTTTTTTCTTTTTTTTTTCTTTTTTTTTTCTTTTTTGAGTTGGAGTCTCACGCTGTCACCCAGACTAGAGTGCAGTGGCCGCTCCTGGCCACCGCAGCCTTACCTGCTGGACTCCAGTGACCCCTCTGCTTCCGTCTTCCAAGTAGCTGGAACTACAGGCACAGGCTACCTCGCCTGGCTAATTTTTTATTTATTGTACAGATGAGATCTCACCAAGTTGCCCAGGTGGGTCTTGAACCCATGGACTCAGGCAATCCACACACCACAGCCTCCCAAAGCATGGGATTACAGCCTGAGCCACTGAGCCCGGCCTGATGAATGATTTTTTTAAAATGGAATCAAGAATGTTTGTATTGTCAAACTTTGTTTGTCTTTTTCTGACACTGCAGTGGCAAAGGGAAGTGGAGCTGCTGCCTTGTAACTATCAGGAGGAGATAGGAATTATTAAGGAATCCATTTTTATGACTTTCATGAGGACAAGGTTGAGGTGACAGGGATAAGTTCTGGAGGTAACTACACTCCAGGCTGATTTTCCTGATTATAATCCCATTCTTCTCTCTTGACC
>NW_006968973.1:0-766 GCF_000164805.1 Carlito syrichta | reverse complement strand
TTGTAGGTAACATCTTGAACTTGCCCACAGCCGACCTTCAGGGGATATTGTCCACACAGCAACCAGTGTCAGAATCCTCAGCTGTGCATCTCCAGGTCTGCACACAGCTCTTGTGCTGCTGCTGCTCAGTGTCTTACTTCCGTGTCACAAATCCCCCAGTTCCCCTGAGACCCATCCACACTGTCACCTGAATCATCACCAAGTGGTATTTCATGGTGTAGTTGTGCCATGGTTTGTTTAACCACTTGTTCCTAGATGGACATTTGAGTTTTGCCATCCCCCGACTTTTTTTTGTCTACAGTGAATTTAGCTGCTGGGAACACACCTGTTACAGGGTTTTGGTGAAATGTTTTCATTTTTCTGGATAAATGCCACAGGGTACAACTGCTGGGTCATATGGTGAGTGCATGATAAGTTTACTAAAATCCACCCAACTCTTTCCCAAATTCACTGACCCATCCTCTGTTTCACCAGCAGTATGTGAGGGATACATCTTATTAGACTGTTTTGATGGGTGGGTAGTGATAGTTGGCTGTGTTCTAAATTCACATTTCCCCCTGGCTAGTGTTGGTCATCCTTCCATATGTCTATTTGCCATCCCTGTGTCCAGATCCACCTGTGGATCCAGCAAGATGTCTCCTCAGCATGTGGCTAGCTTGTTTTCTTTTTTACTGTATGTTCCAGGAGTCCTTGTATATGGAGGTGCAAGCCTCTGCGACACGTGGCTTAATATGTTCCCCAATCTACAGCTCATCCTTCTAGTCTA
>NW_006968972.1:0-552 GCF_000164805.1 Carlito syrichta | reverse complement strand
CTAGACAGCTGACTATCTAGTTAAGTCACCTAGTTAAGTCAGCTGTCTAGCCAGCTGGCTACCTATATAGCAAGCTAATTCAGCTGGCTAGAAAGCAGTTCAACTACTTAAGTAAGCTAGTTAAGTTAGCTGGCTTGCCAGTTGGCTATCTATGTAGTGAACTAGTTGAGTCAGTTGACTAACTATTTAAGTCAGCTAGTTAATTCATCTGGCTTCCCAGGTGGCTAGCTAGTTAGGTAGATATTTAAGTCAGCTGGCTATCCACCAATCTAGCTAGTGCTGTCAGATCGTTATGTCAGCTCACTAGCCACCTGGCTAAATTGTTATCTCAGCTAGTTCAGTAAGCTGGCTAACCAGCTGGATAGTTGGTTAAGTCAGCTAATTCATTCAAGTGGCTAGCCAACTGGCTAGCTAGGTAGCTTGCTACTTTAGTCAGCTGACTGGCCAGCTGGCTCCCTGATTAAGTCAGCTAGATAAGTCAGCTGGCTAGCCACCTGGCTAATTAGGTAGCTAGCTAATTAAATTAGCTGGCTAGCCAGCTGGCTACATAGT
>NW_006968971.1:0-5283 GCF_000164805.1 Carlito syrichta | reverse complement strand
AATCCCATTTTCCACTCTGCCTGCATTTCCTGTTAAATTTATTTGCTATAAGCCTGTTGAATTTTTTACAATATTTTATTGAATTCCTTTCATTTTTTCTATGCTCATTTCTTAAGTTATAAAATTAGTTTGCACACATTTTCATATATTCTTTTTAATATAATATGCTCATACATTTTTTTCTTGCCACTTGTTTTTCACAGTCATAATATTAATGACTTTACTAGAGGTGAGCTTACCACAGTTGACTATTTTTATTAAGCATTAAAACATTATCCAAATTTTTACTATTATACATACGTCATACACATAACCTTGGTGTTCATTTTTGTCTTTAAAAGGGAATGATAACTATCTCACAGATTGCAGTGAGAAGTAAATTAAATATTCTATATTAAATGTTTAGTATACCACCTGAAACATCTTTGACTAAAAATGTTAGTTCTCCTTTTCTTTTGAGACAAATCTTTAGGTCGTAGATGCCTTACCACAAACAAGTAGATACACATATTGCAGACAAAATGAGAACACAACATGGTAGATTTTGTAGTATGTGAAACAGTTCATGCACTATGAAAGAAATTGGGAAAGACTTGTTGTGAATGTTAAATTGTAGCTAACATAAGAATCATATATTTTGTGACTCTGGATATTAGCTAGTATGTGTATTTGGGGAAGGTAGCTAGTTTATTTTGTATCTCATCTCCTTATCTGTACAAACAGTATTTAACAGTATTTTCTTCTACTATAATCCCTCGATAGAAGATTGGACTTAACAGTTGACTGTGACTCTTTGCTCCCAAGTAAAATGTTCATATTTTAAAAACTTAAATTGTCATTTAAATTAAACATGTAAACTGACATACACTCATTCCATAGGAGATTTCAGAAGCAAAAGGACATATTAAAGAACTCTGAATCAGGAATCAGAAGCCCAGTATCTGGTCAGTTTTGTCACTAACCTACTCAGAGATTAAATCTAGTTATTGGAGTTAAGTTTTCTCATTTATAACATAAAGCAGGTTTCATAATTTTGTTTTTGAGATTCCATGACCATAAATACACACAGGAAACAAATACTTTAAACATTTTGCCTAAATTTAAATCTCATCTAACTGAGTAAATATTTACTTTTGGTCATTGCCTTGCTAAGCTATGGTGTAGCCATGTGTTCTTTGAGCTATGGCCAAGTCATGTTTTCTTAAACTTTGGCCTCCTCCCCTATTGGAGAGGTGAATCTCCTTTCTCTCTCTCTCTCTCTCTCTCTCTCTCTCTCTCTCTCTAATTTAGTTTTTGAATGAACTATATTTCTTTTTCTAAAAAAAAACTTTACTTTCAGAAATAAGCAGTAGGGGCCAGGCACAGTGGCTCGAGACTGTAATCCCAGCACTTTGGGATGCCGAGGTGAGAGGATTGCCTAAGCCCAGGGGTTTGAGACCAGCCTGGGCAGCCTGGCAAGACCTTATCTCTACAATGAATAAAAAAATTAGCTGGTGTGGTAGTGAGTGCCTGTAGTTTCACTACTTAGAAGGCTGAGGCAGAAGGATGCCTGAAACCAGCAGGTCGAGGTTGCAGTGGCCATGAAATGTGACACTACACTCCAGTCTGGGCAACAGAGTGAGACTCCAACTCAAAAAAAAAGGAAAAAAATAAGCAGTAGGAATAACTAATGGCTAGAACCTTTTTTCCCAAAGGACTGATAGACTGAAATTTTAAAATTCAGTTATTTTTAAAACATGAGTGACAGTGAAAAATGAAATAATTTTGTTGTATCGCCTAATGAATTCAGTTCTTTTTTCTATGTTGATGTGGTCCTAGGGGTTCCAAAGAGCATGCTTTTATTTTGATGTTTTAAAAATAAATGTTTTAATGAATTTAACTTTCAATTGAAAACAAGAATCTTGACATAGGTATCAGTCATTTAGAGTCACCTCAGTTGAAGTACTGAAATATTTCACCTCAGTTGAAATATCATAGCAATAATAATATACATAACTCTTTTAGACTTATATATAACTAAACAGTATTATAATAACAACATGAGTTTGTTACAATGACAATAAACCTAGATATGATTTTTCTGGGAATTTTTTTGGGGGAAAAGCATTTATAATTACATTCCTGGAAACCTGGTTTTAAAACCCCTAGAGTGAGGGTAATGGTGCCTCCATTGCATGGTATAAAAAAAGTAAATTTCACTGAAGTTTTCTTACACACAAATGGAAGAACTAAGAGCTGAGAAGATTCAGCCAAATTCACTTAATTGAGAAGGCCTCAAAAATAGGTGCACTTTCTTCTTTCATAGGTACATGAGTAGAAAACTAAATGTACTGTACTGTAGCAAATATCAGTGCTACATAAAAGGAAACCCACAGAATTAAAAAACCCAATTGTTGAAGTCAAGAGATATAAGATGGACATGTCAGTTATGTTAAAGTACATGGTGGGAAAGAACAAGCAAATAAGAATATAAGCAATGTCTTGCTACACTGTACTGTTGTCTGTGAATTCCATAAGAAATGGAAGTTGACATAGTCTATTACCTAGAAATAAAATACATTTTTAGATCAAACAGCCAGTTTTCACAAGGTCACAAGAGCTCAGCCAACAAGGAAGTCAAATAGGAATGCAACAAATGGTCTTAGATCATTTTAGGCTGGTTAGTCATTCACATCATTTTCAACTCATAGACTAGTTAGTGAGTAAAGATTGCACTAAATGATAGGGGACCTTAATAATATGTATTTGAGTCAGTGAAAGAAATGATGCAAGCAAAAAAAATGTGCATCAACCCCATTACCCTAGCCTATATTATAAAGTTAAAATGGAATGTGAACAGTACTAGTCATGGTGGCCATTACTTGTTTAGATAACTCTTATAGCTGACTGGTAGCAAACACTTCTTACTACTGTGTTGAACATAAACATTGGCCATTTTATGCAAGTGTCTATAAGCCTGAGTTGTGATTTAAATCATGCCCTGAACACTCCAAATCAAAATTCAAACCCGTTATATTTTCTCATTCATTGTATGAGAAACTTCACTCTTGTTTTCATACACATAACAGTTTTCCCATTAATTATACTCAATAATAATCTTTATCACATTTCTGGGAAATAGAAAAGAGATGTCCTGGCTATAATTTGCTCTGGGAAAGGTGTGTCTTCCAAGATTTTCGGGTATTTTCAAAGAAATAGTAATACATTATAGTCATCTTAATTATAATGGAGGGCTGGGTTTTGTCACTGCCTTATCCTCCATGTATATACTGTGGCTATCACAGTGTCAGTGGAAAATGCTTCTGCTGAGGGATCCAAATCTTTATAAGCAGGTGAGGCAGAAGGTCTTCACTCCATATCCAATGGTTAAATGACTTATAACTGGTAACAAAACTCTCACTTCAACAGTGACATTTGATGTGCAGGCATTGGCTTAGCTCCCACACTGATGCCAGTCTTGGTGATGTAGCTATACTGACTCTGCTTCCCTCTTTATGGTTGGGCCAGGTGCTCCCTCTGGAGTTTATCCCTTTTTCAGGAGATGTCTCTTTTATGGTCTCCCTCCTATACTCAGCCCTCATGAACTTTACTCATTCTCCAGAAATAACCACAGCTCACTGGGTATTCTTGAGAAATTCAGGCTCTGGTTGTTTTTGGGAGGTGAAGGAAAGACTTATCAAATTGGATGAATTGTGCTAGGCCTACATTTTCCAGACTTTTGACAACAAAATCTTCATTTTAAAAAAGAAAGTAATTTCAAGAAACCACAACATAAAAGCAGTCATAATGCTAGTATCCTTGGGTTTCTATGAATTGGAACTTGCTTTTCTTACAATATGTATTTTACCAATCATGGCAACATCTGTATATAATGGGAAAATGTTTGTTTACTATAAGAAAGGCAGTCTGGCATTATGAACGCAGGCTGTGGAGTTGTTCTTCTTGGATTTAAATATGAATTAAATATGGCTCTTCCACTTAGTAGTTGTGTAGCATTGGACAAACTACCCAAAATTTCCATGCCTCAGTTTCTTTATCTGCAAAATGACCATAATAGTATTTAACTTGTAAGGTTGCTATAAGCATTAAATAAATTATTACACATAAGCTGCTGGAAAAAAAGTACTTGGCATGTGTTAGAATTTATTATTAGATATGAAGCATCTGTTAGGGCTCAGCAAATAGTACCCCAAATGAGGGCCTCAGCAGCAGCCTCAGAAGCAAAAGTTTCTCTCTGACCTTTCTCTGCCCTCCTGTCTTTCAGTCTCATCCTTCCTGAAGCCTAGACATAGAAACTGGAATTCCTCTTCCCCAAGGTGGGTCATAGAAAAGGAGAACTCCTTTCCCCCAAAGCCAGCCATAAAACCAAAAATATTACTCTAACTTTCCCTCCTCTTTTCTGTGTACAAACTGGCCATAAAGAAATTTTCTGACTACCTCATTTGACTGTGGATCATAAGATTCCCTTCAAGAGATGATCTTACTCCACATCTTGAAGAAAGACAAGCATGCTCAGAAGGGCCACGAAGAATCTAGATGGGCAAGCCTTGCTGGGTTTCCCCCATTCAGTCTATTAGCATTAGATCATACCCTTCTTGTCCAAACACATTTTTACATGACTGTCCATACGTTGTTAAGCATAAAAATGGATAATTTCTCCTATATTTTTTGGTCTTCATTTTGAAGGCTCCCGTGTATACACTGTAAATAAATTTGTATGCCTTTTGCCCAGTTAATCTGCCTTTTGCAAGTTTATTTTTCAGTTAAATTTTAGAGAACCAAAGGGCACTTTTCTCCATCACCCCTATGCATATATACTGTCTGTTGAGCCTACAAAGCTTTTATAGCACAGCCTATTAGTTATTTAAAGACAAGCAGTTTTGAGTTTTTTGTCAATATAACAAATCGAGTAGCACATGGTCTTCATTTCTACTAAAATGTCTGTTTGGTCCTGTGATTTTAAGTGGGAGAATTAATACATTGACTCTTGTCATCATTAAGAGACAGAATATTTTAAACCTAGCTGGTCAGGAGGAGGCAAGATATGACTTGGAGAATCATGAAAGATCAGCATTAGCCTGTGAGGCTCCATGTAAGCTGTCCCCACTGCCTTTAGCCAGGTTAATTATGTCTCCTTGGGCTCCATTTCTAACCATTAACAAATTACCACCTTGTCTCTTCTGTGGCTGACAGGCAATTTTAGTGATAAATAAAGTTGAAGACTTTCAAGTAAAGTTTGAATTGCTTTGCATATATTTACACATATAAGCAAAGCAACATTTG
>NW_006968970.1:0-689 GCF_000164805.1 Carlito syrichta | reverse complement strand
CTTATAACGGAGCCCTGTAGAAATGGATTGAGGCGTCCCATAACCCACATTCCTTTTTTTATTATCAGGAATACGCCTGGACGTTTTCTGGTGACGTGGAAGTACAAACACTTACATACAAATACAAATACGTCAAGAAGTTTCCCAGGGAAATGGAATCGAAGATTGCTGGTTCCCCCTTAAGAATACATCCTAAATATGTGGGAACCCCTAACCCCACATTATCAATGTGAAAGCGAATGTCCACTAGTAGTTTCTGGACTACTTGAAGGCAGTGATTACATTAACAAATGGCAGATGATTGTGTGGATTGTGGAATCTGACCTTACAGGACCTTTGAAACAAGCGGTCCTGTAGGCCAGATTCTCAGTTACAACTATCAAGAGGCGCAACTGCTTCCTGGGGATCGGCAATGCCCGATTTATGGTATGCATATAGGATGTTGTTCTGATTATTTGGAGAACCAGGACACGCACAATCCAGATTAGCATATCATAAAGTCCCTGTCGATTCCTAGGTATGAGCACTGCCTTAAGCCACGGAAAATTTAGCAAATGCCCAGATGTTTGCAAGTTACATGGAAACCGAGTTTCCTGGTTCCTCTTAGGTAAAGCCCGTAGAAACTTCCAAGGGACAAAGTGACCCAGATTTCTATTTCCTTCTAAGCAAAACGTCGAGATGTTTCCTTT
>NW_006968969.1:0-1185 GCF_000164805.1 Carlito syrichta | reverse complement strand
TGGGGATGGCTTAGCAGGTGACTATGGCCCCACTTGCTGGGTTCCTGGGATATTGTAAGGCAGCGGGCCTTGCAGTGGAGCCCGAGATGATGTGGAGGACAGCTTGTGGGCTTACGCCTGTTATCCCTGCACTGTGGTAGGCTGAGGAGAGACGATGACCTGAGCCCTAGGCTCGAGATCAGTCCGCACACCTTGTCTCTAGAAGAAGTAAAAAAATGAGCCGAGCATGGTGACACACTCCTGTCATTCCAGCCACTCGGGAGGCCACAATGGGAAGATCGCTGGAGCCCAGCTGTGGTGGCCGTGGTGGCTGAGAACGCGCCCCTTCACTCTGGAGTGGGTGACAGAGTGGGGCTCTGACTCAGAATAATAATACCAACCACCACCACCATCACAGTCTGGGCTCAGGGGCTCAGTCTGTCATCCCGGCCCTTCAGAGGCCCAGGTGAGTGGAAGACATAAGCCTGCGGTTTTGAAAAGAGCTTGGGATACTGGGTGAGACCTCATCTCAGCCTTCAAAATTAAATCCAAATATATGCCAGGTGTGATGGCTCAGGCCTGTGGTTCCAGCCACTTGGGGAACCGAAGTGCAAGGATAGCCTGAGCAGAAGGTGGACGCCGCAGTCACTGTGAGTGTGCCCCTGCATTCTGGTCTGGTTGACTGAGCAGGATTTTGACTCCAAATAATAATCACCACCACCACTATGGCCACCCAGCACGAGGAGTCATCCTCAGGGATGGGAGAGGAAAAAGCACTTTCCAGGCTGTCATGCATTGGATATTTCAAATATCTCATGCACTGGACACATTCATCCCATGCCTTCAGCCATGAGCCCCAGAAGGCCTGGTTCCACCCTCCAGACTTCTGCCTCAAGACAAAGATGCCTGTGAGCTCATGGAACAGATGGCCCCCAGTTAGGTTAGCCTTTGGGAACAGAGTGATCAAGGCAATCCAGCAACACCATGACCAATCCTGGTTCCAGTTCCCCTGTCAGCCACCTTCAACCAAGACGAAGGGCCTTCCTCTCCTGATCACTCCATCGCCCCCCTTCCATGTGGACCTTTCCCTGGGGAGCCGTGGATGCACATGGAGATGCTCATAAGAGGCGTCTTTTTTTGTCACCAGATATCACCATGGGCCTGGTTGGAGTGCATTGGCATGATCTTGGCTCCCAGGGCCTCCCA
>NW_006968968.1:0-411 GCF_000164805.1 Carlito syrichta | reverse complement strand
GTTATTTCTGACATCAGGTCCTTCCTATTTTCCTCTTGTCTCTCCTCAATTTTTAAAATTTTCTCTATTAATGTCTTAATATCTGGGTTTGTTTCATGTGACCAGTCATTCTGTGTGCTCTTCATTGTTTGTGTTCTGAAGTCTGTTTTCTCATTGTCTGACTTTCCAGGGGTCTGTGTGAGACCTTTATTCTTCTTTTGGTTTTTCTTCATTTGTGCGGATTTTTTCCTCCCTACTTTTTCCTTCCCTCTAATTCTGTTATTCAGGGGTAGAGTGGTTGCTTTTACTCCTGTTTGTTCAATCTCCTATTCTTTTTTATGTATGTCCTCTTATGTTGTTCAATTCTGGAGTTGCACTGTAGGTTGGGGGTGGTCCTTTTTGCAGTTTTGAGATTTACTTAAGGGGGAAGCT
>NW_006968967.1:2504-3250 GCF_000164805.1 Carlito syrichta | reverse complement strand
TTCACTTATATCAATAAAACTGGTATTCTCTGTCACCAGGAACTGTCTCGGCATCCTGCAGAGTGAAGCAGGAAGCTGGGTAATGGAGGTCGTCATATGCAGGAAACTACACGTCATATTTCTAAGGAACTATAACGAATCTTCCTTATATAAGTCCTCAATCCCAAAAATTTCAGGCCGTCTTCCTAAGACGTAACCACGTATCAAATTTTTGAAGTAGAATTCTGGGTAATGGGAGTCCTCACATAAAGGAAACTTCACTGCCTATTGCTAAGTAAGAATAAGGAATCTGCGTTACTCGAGTCCCCAATCCCAAAAAAGCTTAAGGTCATCTTGTTATGGGCTAAACACAAATCATGGTGTTTTATATACAAGAATCAAGGCTTCGAGCTCATCTCATGTTTCAGAGATATTTGGCTTGTGGATATTATGAATCAGTCATTTCATGACTCGAGCAACATTCTGCTCCTCTTGAGAGTTGTAATCGAGTATCTGGTAGTACAATACCTTAAATTCCTCGGGACAATTAAGGCCAGACTACCGGGGAAAAAGTATAACATTGCCTATTTGAATGTAAGTTTGGTCTTAAGATAAACTTGCTACTCCTTAAATTTCCGTTTGTACTTTATTATTAAAATGTAACCAGGAACCATGGATTCCACGTCCCTAGAAAACATCTGGGCATTTGCATTTTTTACACAGAGTTTTGGAATCCACATGGACAGGGAAATTCAGGGCATCTTGCT
>NW_006968967.1:0-882 GCF_000164805.1 Carlito syrichta | reverse complement strand
GGAATCATGGAATGCACGAACCTAGGAAACTTCTGGGCGTCTGTCTTTTGATATACTGAATTTGGAATCCAAATCGACAGAAAAAAATCAGGGCATCTTGCTGAGAATTAAAAGGTAATCCCGTTCTAGGCATTCTCATTTACCGGAATATGGGTAATATAGGACCTATTGATAAAGTTTAATCAGCAATCTGGGCTTCTGGGTCCCTACATTTTCAGAGCTACATAATCCATGGATACGCTAAATCTGTCATTACAGATCCTCAGGATCTTTCTTGTTCTCATGTTAGTTGTAATTAAGGATTTCACCCTAGAAATCCTTTTGTTTTCTGGGACTAGCTACGCCCATAATCATATTCCCCAGAATCAAAAGGTATATTGGTACAAAATTCCTCGATTCATGTGACATCAAAGTACAGAAAATTCTTGTGGGTGGGTAGTTAGGAATTGGAATTTTGGATTTGGAATATTCCACATTTTGGGAAGGTCATCTGAAGGGGAACCAGGAATCTTGGATTCCAGTTCCCAAAGAAAAATTTGAACGTCTTTCACATATATCGAGAAAAATGGTATTCTCGGTGACCAGGAACTGTCTCAGCATCCTGCAGAGCGAAGCGGGAAGCTGGGTAATGCAGGTCGTCATATACAAGAAACTACACATCATATTGCTAAGGAACTATAACGAATCTTCCTTATATAAGTCCTCAATCCCAGAAACTACAGGCTGTCTTCCTAAGACGTAACCACGAATCAGGTTTTTGAAGTAGGATTCTGGGTAATGGGAGTCCTCACATAAAGGACACTTCACTGCCTATTGCTAAGTAAGAATAAGGAATCTGCGTTACTCAGGTGCTCAATCATAAAAAACCTTAATGTCATCTTG
>NW_006968966.1:0-423 GCF_000164805.1 Carlito syrichta | reverse complement strand
TAGCTATTTAAGTCAGCTGTCTAGCCAGCTGGCAAGCTAGTTAAGTCAGCTAGTTTAGTCAACTGGCAAGCTCATTAGCTATCTATTTGAGTCAACTAATTAAGTTAGCTGGCTAGGTCGTTAGCTAGCTAGTTGAGTCAGTTAGTTAAGTCAGTTGGCTAGCTCGTTAGCTAGCTAATAGAGTCAGCAAGTTAAGTCAGCTGGATAGCTCATTAGCCAGCTGGATGGGTCAGCTGGCTTGCTGTTAACCAGCTAGTTTAGTCAGCTGGCTAGACCATTTGGCATCTGGTTGAGTCAGCTGTCTAGCTCGTTACCCAGCTTGTTTAGTGAGCTGATTGGCTCATTAACCAGCTAGTTGTTAAGCTGGCTAGCTCATTACATAACGAGTTATGTCTGTGGGCTAAGTCAGCTGACAAACTTGTT
>NW_006968965.1:0-643 GCF_000164805.1 Carlito syrichta | reverse complement strand
CTGGGAAGCGACGAGGTCTCACTATGTGGCCTAGACTGGTCTCGAAATCCTGGGCTCCAGCAGTCCCCTGCCTTGGCCTCCCAAAACCACAACCCGATTGTCTGACGATCCACCATCTTTTGGGAACTCTAGGCCCAAGCCTGGGGCCTCCTTGCCAAAAGATCTTCAGTTGTTCACAATGATCTCAACTCCATACATAAAAGGATGCTCTTCTTTTCTTTTTTCCTTTTTTCCTTTGAGTCGGAGTCAAACTCCTTCGCCAAGGTTGGAGGATGGTGGCTTGCTCCCGGCCACCACAGCATCAGCCCACTGGGCTCCACAAGACTTTCCCCAGCCTCTGATGAGCAGGAACTACAGGCACGCTTCACCACTCCCAGCTCATTTGGAATGAGTGGTAGAGATGAGGTCCCACTGAAGTGCCTGGAAGGATCTCCTCCAGAGGGCTCAGGATGACTGCTGGTGTTGGCATCCCAAAGGACTGGGATGATGAGGCTGATCCTCCGAGCCAGGCCTCAAACTTTCGTGAAATATGAAACAGAAGGCCTAGTGCGGTGCCCACCCCTGGAATCCCAGCACTCTGGAAGACCGAGTGGGGAGGATGTCTGGACCCCAGGAGCCATGTCAGGACTGTGCAGTGCAGGGA
>NW_006968964.1:0-341 GCF_000164805.1 Carlito syrichta | reverse complement strand
TGGCTGGAGTTAGGTGGTATCTCAGTGTAGTTTTAATTTGCATCTCCTTGATGATTAGTGAGGATGAACATTTCTTCATGTGTCTGTTGGCCACTTGAATGTCTTCCTTGGAGAAGTGTCTGTTCATATCTTTTGCCTATTTTGTAATGGGGTTGTTTGCTTTTTTCCTTTCAGCACATTTGAATTCCTTGTAGATAAGATGTTAGGCCTTTGTCAGAAATGGAATTAGCAAATACTTTTTCCCAGTCTGTGGACTGTCTCCCTGCTCACTTGATGGTTTCTTTGACTTTGCAGAAGCTTGTCAGTTTAATGAGGTCCCACTTGTCTATCTTATCTCTTAT
>NW_006968963.1:0-5328 GCF_000164805.1 Carlito syrichta | reverse complement strand
TCCCAGCTCAGAAGAACCAGAGACCGCCAGGCCAGGAAGGCATGGCCAGGATGTCAAGAGTGATCAGTTTTCTCTCAGAGTCTCCAGTTGTCCACAGGGGCCAATTAGGACTACTGAGGTTGTTCACAGGGACCATGTTAGGTCTTCAGGTTAGAATAACTAGACTTGATTGGTAAGCCTGAGGGAGGGAAGAACCCCCTGTGATGTGTCCTTAGTGATGTTAAGCAGCTGCCTTTCTCTGCTTTGGTGCCAGGCACTGAAAACATTTTCCTTGAGGGGCTCACTGACACTTAGCGGGACATAAGAGATACAGGAATGTGCTCATGCTATAACAAGTGTACACAGGAAGAAATCCAAATGATCGCACTTGAGCTCCTTGACTGTAGTGCACGTCAGTTTCCTAACCACATTGCCGTCCTTCTGTTTGTGCCAATGCTGTTTTACTTGTCTGCCAACTTGCGTATCACCCTACCAGACTAAGTTCCTCAAGGGCAAGGGCTGTGTCTTCCATATCCTTGTATTTTTACTTCTAGGAAAGGGCATGACCCATGGGAGGCCCTACATAAATGGAACTGGAGTCCAAACCCTGGTCTCACTCTGTTCACACCCAGGACCTTTTCTATTTGGCTGTCAATTCCTTGTATGAACTGAGCTACAGGGCTTTCAGGAGGGAGGACTGAGGAAATGCCTGCATGTGTTTGCTATGATTCTGCAGTACCTGCCTGTCTAGGGTCCTGGCCTACCGTTCCATGGGGATTTGGTGAGTGATGACGGAAAAGCCCTGAGACATGGAGTGATGGGACCAGCCAGTCAATAGAAAGGCAAAGCCGCTGGACAGGCCATTCACACACGGAGTGAAAGTGCTCCTCGAAGGGCCGGTCTTTGCTCTGGGCTCCCTATCGACCTGGCTAACACTGCCCCAAGGCTGCATAGCAGCCCAAGACTCCTCCTACCCAAGCCCCTCCTTCCCTCTCTCCTTCCACAAGTGTCCAAAGGTGGTCTGAAGGCTCTCCCCGCCTGTTACTGCTCCCTCTCCTTTTTGTCCTTTAGAGAGGTTCCATCAATAAATTGACCCATCTACTTCTGTTTTGGCATCTGCCTTGGAACAACCTGGACAGACAGAGAGGCGATTTAGCGACTGAGGGAGAATGGCTGGGGGTATTCATGAGGGAGGGCTGGTGGAGATGGTCCTGTCCAGGGAGACCTAGCTAGCCCATTCCTGCTCTTCAAAAGCTCAGAGCAGGCCACTTGGCTTTCTCATCAGTCTGATATGATAAGAAAGTGGGAGGTCTGGACTGGATTTTCAAATATACTACATTATCTAAGAGGTAAAAGAAGTGACTTTGGCAGATGAGAGAAAATGCCAATAGTAAGAAATGCTGCTGGGCAATTTGTTCCCTTAACAAACACTTACAAGCTTCCAGTACTGCTGAGTGGACAGCACATACACTGAGGCAACACTGACAATTCTAACAACCCTGAAAGATGACCAGATGGAAACATGGCAGCCTCGTGGAGAAGTGAAACTGGAATCTGAATCTAAATGACTGTCATGTCTCTCCAACGCAAGTTCTTGGCCCTTTCCCAAAAGAAGGGTATAAAATGGGCTCAGCGGTAAAACCTGAGCCTTGGGAGTGTGAGCGGCTGACAGGGTCAAGTGGGGCTGCCGCTAGGACAGCAAGGCCAGAGTCAGGACTTGAAGGAAGTGACCTAAGGATTGAGGTGAGACTGAGGGCACACCTGTCTCCTCCCACACAGGGGCACTTTCTAATATTAGCTGTTCTGTGACAGGTGACATACTTGAGGGATGGTGACCAGTGACAGAGTCATTCAACTGTGACCATGAAATCCCACTGCTTTGACTAAATTGAGATATGGCATAAGTAATACCAATAGGAAACTGGAAATGTAAAAGCAAAACAACAACTGGGTGTTAGAGAAAAAATCACATAGCTTCACAGTTTGCCTTTGCCTTAGAGATGCTCTGAAATGTAGAGTTAGGTGCCTGGTTACTTCTATTCTTTTGTCTCTTTTCATAAGCTTTGCCCTTAATTTTTACTTACCACATTTTGGTCTTGACTTTGTGGTGAGGGTCGAAATGTTTAAGTATAAAAGAATGGTCATGTATAGAGTTGGCCAATTTTATCTTCCACCCCCAGGTCCGGGGACTCCTGTGCTAGAGCGGCTATAGAAAACTTAAGACAATAATTATCATGTACCTAACTATCTTCTGCCAGTATGGACAAAGAAGATGGTCCCTGACTTACAACGGTTCAACTTAATGACTCTTTGGCTTTACGATGCTGTGAAAGCAAAAGGTATTTCTGTAGAAACCGTAATTTCATTATTCATGCAACCATTCTATTTTTCACTTTTGGTATAGTATTCAATAATTTACATGAGCTGTAGAACATCTTATTATAAAATGGGCTATGTGAAAGATGCTTTTGCCCAACTGCAGTCTAATGTAAATGTTCTAGCATTGTTTAGGTTAGGCTGGGCTAAACTATGACATCCAGTAGGTTAGATGTAGTAAATGCATTTTAGACTGATGATGGGTTCATTGGAATGTAGCACCATCTTGAGGAGCATCCATAATAAGAACACAGAAATACATTTGATAAAGTTTAATAGGGAAAGTTTACACTAAAGGCAAAACTCCCTTTGGATATTAAACCAAGCACACAATCTGAGTTGGTGGTGATCTGAGGAAAGAGTTCATCTGACCTCCCCTGGAACAGCCGTCTTCTCAACTGCATCTCTCAGCAGTGGCCACACAGCCTCTGCTTAAACACCGCTGCCGCTGGGATGTGGCTACCTCGCCAGGCAGCTCTCATGGTTCTACCTGTCAGAAAGGTTCCACACTAGGCTTCTCCATAGCTCTACAGCTTCCACCCACTGGGTCTAGTTATAGTATTTGAACTTCTCAAAATATTTTCTTCTCTATGAGGCTATGAAGACCAGTACCATGTAGACCTCCTTTCTAAAGCTCCCTCTCCTCTCTGAAGTCTATCAAATGTGGTTCCTTCATTTATTCCCACATCCCAGATGTTGGGAGCCAGCCATGGAGGCCTGCCTGCTACAAAGTCCAGGGGGCTGAAGACCCCAGGTCACAAAGTGAACCTGGGCAGCTGAAACCCTTGTTTCTTCAATTTTTGTTGTTGATGCAGCCAGAAAATTCTGTGCAGTCTGAAGATGGAAAACAAAATCTCACTCACGTTATTCCTCGTCCCATGCACAGAAACAAAGGGGAATTTATGAGAAAATTACTACTAGCTCGTGCTCAGCCTGTAATCCCACGCCTCTGGGAGCTGAGGTGAGTGGATTGCTGAGCTGCGGGTTCGAGACCCGCTGGGCAGCGAGACCTCATCTCTACAATAAATCAAAAAATCAGACGGGCGTGGTAGCACATGCCTGTAATTCCGGCTACTTGGAAGGCTGAGGCGGATGGATCGCCGGAGCCCAGCAGGTCGAGGCTGTGGTGGCTGGAAGCGGCCACTGCACTCCAGTCTGGGCAACCGAGTGAGACTCCAACTCAAAAAAAAAAAAGAAAGAAAGAAAATTACCTTCACTTTATATGAGTTCCCCCCTAAGTTTCCACATCCCCAAACTCCTAGTATTTGACCACGTAATCGCAAAATTAAGTGTTGTTGTTGGGAACGTTACTGTAGGTTAGGAGGTGCTCACTTTAATGCACGTAAGGGGATTCGTTGGCCTTGCCAGGGAACTATAGATGAACACTTTAATTATCATGTGTGGATAGACAATCTCTTGGTAGATTTTGTTCCTTCTGATTGATGATTATTATCATTTGTGAGGAGAATGCCAATGCACTAATTATGCTTATTCGAGCTTTAAATGTGGAATTTTATGTACACCTGAATGACCATTTTTTAATGTTATGTTACTTCCTGCTATTGGATTAAGTGCATATAGGATTAAAAATATAACATTGGATTACTACAGCAGTTTAGTACTTCATAACTTTTTGAATCTTGGTAGAATAGATTTAGGCAGTAGGTGTGTTCTTTTAAGCTTAAAAGAATAACAGTTGGATTAAGTACTTTAAATAATAAAGAAGGACTGCCTGCTTTAGTGATCACGAGACAGTGACGCCTTCAAGAAGGCATTGATATGTAGAAAAATGCGTGTTGAAATGCTTTTTCAGAGAACATCATGCATGAATATTTGCTCTGTTTTTGTCTTAGATAAAGTCACTGATTGTGTTTAATTCTAAGAATTTTTTGTAAAATTACCTCCCTGTAAAAGGGTATATAAGCTCATTGTTAACTGTCAATAAGCGGCATCTGTCCTGCTAACACCAGAGTCAGTTGTCTGAAGTGTTTCCTTCAATGCCGATGCCGTTTCCTCCTTCAGGAAACCCTGAATCCAGCTGGAACGGGACTCTGGCACCCAGATATGGTTCTTTTCACCTATGTTCCCCGTTAAAATGTGACACCCACAACCAAACACATAATTCCACATAAACAGTGTTGTAGGGACAAAGTTCAATAGTTCCAATACTAAATGTGAGAACTAGACCAGTCACACTCTCTCAAATGGTTAGACTAGAGGGTCTCAAAGGATTCTTCCAGCCCTGATATTGCAGATGAAGCTATCTGAGAATACATCTACTCATTCAGCAAATATTTATTTTTTTATACTAATTTTACTTCAAACTCTGCTCTGGCATTTATAAAGACAATCCAGATCCAGGGTTTTACTCTCCAGTTCAGGTTCTGTGGGGCATCCTCTGTGGTATGTCAGTCCTCTTCTCAGGAAGCAGATACTCCAGAAGCAATGGCCTCCTACAGTGACTATATGAGCTGACCATTGGTTTCCAAGCACATTATCCTGTATCCTCTATTCTCTTCTGGATAATCTTACAAGTTGTGGTCTTGGAACTCTCTGTCCTATATTTTAATTATGTGGATACCGCGTCATACCTGTTTTTCTTTTCTTTTTTTTTTTGAGTTGGAGTCTCACTCTGTCACCCATACTGGAGTGCAGTGGCCGCTTCTGGCCACCAAAGCCTTGACCTGCTGGGCTCCAGTGATCCTTGCACCTCAGCCTTCCAAGTAGCTGAAACTACAGGCACGTGCTACAACGCCCGGCTATTTTTTTGATTTATCGTAGAGATGAGGTCTCACCAAGTTGCCCAGGCGGGTCTCGAACCCGCGGGCTCAGGCAATCCACTCACCTCAGCCTCCCAAGGTGCAGTATTACAGGCTGAGCCACCGAGCCTGGCTTGTGAGTATAATTTAAGAGGCCACCAGGAAGGATCTGATATGAGGCACTAACTGCCTAGATGTTTGCCTAGGGGGAAGG
>NW_006968962.1:0-334 GCF_000164805.1 Carlito syrichta | reverse complement strand
TTTCATATTCATTTCTTCTTGTTGGATGACTAAACCGGATGATGGTCGAGATGGTAAGCCAGCATTTACTCAGCCCCACCCTGCTCAGCCTCGAGAGTGGATGAATTCTCAGCTGGTGGATTGGCTGCTTTTATCTCTTTGCCATCTTGGGGTTTAGGGTTTTCTGGGCGCCTGCGTCAGTAATTGAAGTTGCGGCAGTACCGATGCTGAGGTGGCTGCTGACCTTGGATATCATCTCCTTGATTTTCTTTATCTTCTTCATTGCCATCCTCTCTAGGCTGTCTTTGGTGAGGAGGGCCCCTACGGAATCGTGGTCTGTAACCCTGATACATAT
>NW_006968961.1:0-340 GCF_000164805.1 Carlito syrichta | reverse complement strand
GGGCTAGCTATAGTGTCCAGCCTGGTCTCAAGTTCCCAGACTCTGGTCATTTTCCCGTCTTGGCCTCCCCTAGTGCTGAGGAGATAGATGTAAATCACCTGGCCATCACTGCCCCCCCAAATGTATGAGAGTCTCGCCCTCCCTTTCCCCAAGGTGGCCCTTGGGAGGAGTGAGTGGGTCCACCCTGGTGAATAAGGTGGGAGGAGGGGTTGGTGCTCTGGTGGAGACAAGCCTCTGTGACAGGATCTTCCCCATGGAAGGGTTCAGCTGGTGATGACATCTGCCCTTTCTGGGGTCCCAGGTCATCAAAAGGGAGTGGTCCTCATGGTAGGGCCCTGAG
>NW_006968960.1:0-346 GCF_000164805.1 Carlito syrichta | reverse complement strand
AGGTTGCTCAGGCTGCTCTCAAATTGTACAACTAGGACCATCTTCTCAGCCTGGGCTTTCAATTTCTTTAATCCTGGTGTTCCTGCCTGGTCTTGAACTTTGTGTCAGAAGGTATCTTCCCACCTAGTCCTGCAGTCACCCAAGGTTTTTTGGCTTTTGTTGGGGTCGAGGTGAGGACTTGCTATGGTGTCCAGCCTGGTCTCATGTTCCTGGACGCCAGAATTTTCTCATTTCAGGTTCCCCGCGTGCCGAGGAAACAGGTATGAATGACCCAGCCATCTCCACTCCAGAACATTTGAGAGCCTCGCCTTCCATTTCCTAGAGGTGGCCACTCAGAGGAGCAAGT
>NW_006968959.1:0-412 GCF_000164805.1 Carlito syrichta | reverse complement strand
TGACTAAACTAGCAAGAGACCTAGCTAGCCAGTTGGCTAGACACTAGACTAAATTAGCTGGCTTAACCAGTTAACCAACTGGTTAGCCAGCAGGCTCAACTAGTTGACTTTACTAGTTAGCCAGATGTCTAGTCAGTAGATATAACTAGCTAACAACACTAACTAGCCTGGTGGCTAGTCAGCTGACTTAACTAGCTAGCTACCTAGCTAGCCAGCTGGGAAGCCAGCTGAATTAACTAGCTGACTTAAATGGCTAGCCAGCTGGCTAGCCAACTGACTTAACTACTTTGCTACCTAGCTAGCCAGCGGGCAAGCCAACTGACTTAACTAGCTGACTTAAATAACTAGCAAGCTGGCTCGATAGCTGACATAATTAGCTAGCTACCTAGCTAGCCAGCTGTCAAGCCAGCTG
>NW_006968958.1:0-355 GCF_000164805.1 Carlito syrichta | reverse complement strand
TTGCTCCATTGACTTGTCCTCGTATATAATGTGTGCCCCAGTGATTATGCCTTATCTGTGTTCAGTGTCATTGTGTCTGCTTTACTTTTGTGATGGGTGTCCTCAGTGGCAGGCCTCTATCTATGATCTCTGAATACGTGACTGATTTTCCTCTTTGATGGGTGCCTTGGTGCCTGGCACTCTTCCAAAATGAATGTCCTATTGACATGCCTGCTTCTGTGATAGGTGTCCTAGTTACTACTTCTCTGTGATAGATGTCCCCAGTGAATAACTCTACTGTGACATAAATGTCTCAGAGCCTCCTCTGTAATGGCTGCCGAAGTCACTAGCCCTCTTCAGTGATGAATGACTCAGT
>NW_006968957.1:0-362 GCF_000164805.1 Carlito syrichta | reverse complement strand
TAGCCAGCTGGTGAGCTAGGAAGCTAGGTAGTTAAGTCAGCTGGCAAGCCAGTGGGATCCGTATGTATCTAGTTAGTTAAGTCTAGCCACCTGTCTAACTAGTGATGTCACCTAGTTAAGTCAGTTGGCTAGCCTGCTGGCTAACTGCTTAAGTCAGCTAGTTAACTGAGCTAGCTAGCCAGCTGGCGAGCAGGTTAAGTCAGCTAGTTATTTTGAGTGGCTAGCCAACTGGTTAGCTTGGTAGGTAGCTAGTTAAGTCATTGAATTATGTTAGCTGGCTAGTTGGATGACTAGCTAGGTGTATATCTACTTAAGCCAGTTGGCTAGCTGGATAGCTTTCTAGTAATGTCAGCTAGTTAAGT
>NW_006968956.1:0-371 GCF_000164805.1 Carlito syrichta | reverse complement strand
TATTGCTGAACACATGACACTTTCTGTCTTGTAGAATGGCTGTAGTTATTAGATTCTTGAGGATACCTATAAACATACTCATACATAAAGGGTAAGTTATATAAGATGATGAATATGGTAATTTACTTGAAATAATAACCATTTCACTGAGTATAAACATGCCAATACATGTTGTACTCCTTACATATATAATAAGAAACTAAAACTAGAAATCAGCTACAAATATTTGCATTTAATAAACAAGTTTAGAGTTTTTTTAAAAAAATAAAGATACAGCATAAAATCAGGGTTAGGTATACAAACATTGATTATGGAGGTACCCTTGTTTATAAGGTGTTCCCCTCCTGCCCCTAGCAGTTTCCCTCAACTGC
>NW_006968955.1:0-4140 GCF_000164805.1 Carlito syrichta | reverse complement strand
TCCTCGCCATTCCCATGATGGACTTCGTTGGCGCTCCCGCAGCTCGCTTCCGCGACAGCTCGCCTCCGCGGCAGCTCACCTCCTCGGCCTCACCGCAGCGCACCTTCGGCGTCCGGGTGGTGTACTTTCTCGACCTCCCCACGGCGTGGGTCCCCGCTCTCCTTTCGGCGCGCCTCCTTGAAGTCTCTTCCGCGCGCCTCCTCGGACTCCCTGTAGCATGCCTCTTTGCCCTTCCAGAAGCATGGCGCCTCCGCCTTCCCGAGGCGCGCCTCGGGAGGCATCCCGGCGGCGTTCCTCCTCCGCAGCCTCTTCGCAGGCCGCCTTGGCGTCCCGGTGGCATGTCTCCTCGGCAACCTCGTGACGCACTTCCTTGTTCTCGAGGAACACTTCCACATCCTCCCTGTGGCACACTTTTTCGGCCTCTCTGTGCCACACCTCCCCAGAGTTCCGGTGCACGCCTTCTCCGCCTCTCCACCGCGTGCCTCCTCAGCCTCCCCGTGGCACGCCTCTTCGGCGACCTCGCAGCGTTCCATCTCGGCCTCTCCGTGGCGCGCCTCCTCAGCCTTCCCGCAGCGCGCCTCCTCATCCTCCTCACAGTACGCCATGCCTCCGTGGACTGCCCGTGGCGAGCCTGCTTGCACTCCCGGCTGCACGTCGCGCCTCTTCGACCTCCTGGCTGCACACATCCTTTGCTTCCTTGCCGCGCACCTCTCAGCGTCCCGTGTCGCGCCTCCTGGGCCTCCGCATGGCGCGCCTCCTTAGCCTTCCGGCGATGCGCCTCCTTCGACCCTTCTCGGTGCAAATGCCTCCTCGGCCTTCCCACAGTGCGCCATCTTGGCCTCCTTGCGGCATGCCTTCTTGGCATCCCCGTGGCCTGCCTCCTCTGCCTTCTCGTGGCACGTCTTATCAGCGACCCGGTGGCATGTATTCTCAGCATCCCTGTGGTGTGCCTCATCGGCGACACTGCAGTACGCCTCCTTGGCGTCCCCGCAGCATGCCTCACAGGTGACACTATGTGCGCATCTTCAGTATCCACGTAACTTGCCTTCCCAGCATCCACGCAGCGTCCCTCCTGGGCATCTCCGCAGCACGCCACCTCAGTGTCCCCACGGTGCACCTCTTCGACGTTCCTGCTGCACACCTTTTGGCGTCACAGCTGCTTGCCTCCTTGGCGTTTCTGCGTCGTGCCTCCTCGGAAACTTCCTTGCATGCCTCCTCGGCATCCTCACGGCCTTATTGCGGTGTGTCTCGTCTGCATCACCGCGGCGCGCATCCTCGCATCCACCCGGCTCACCTCCTCAGAGATCCTGTGGTGTGCTTCCTCGGCGATACCACGTGGCGCGTCCTCGATGTCCCCACAGATCAATTTTCGACAACTCTGTGGCGCCTCCTTGGCGTCCCCAAGGTGTATCTCCTCGGTGTGCCCACGGCATACTTCCCATGGCACGCCTCTTCTGCTTTCCAGTGATGCGCCTACTTGGGATCTGCTCTGCACGCCTCCTCGCCCGCCGGCAGTATGCCTCCTCGGCCATCCGGAGGCACGCCTTCTGGCAACGTGCTTTTTAAGGCTCCCGATGGCTGATGGGCCTCCTAGGCCTTCCCTAGGCACACCTCTTAGGCCTCCCCGTGACACCCTCCTCAGCCTTCCCAGTGCGCGTCTCCTTGGCCTCTCGGAGGCATGCACCCTCGGCCTCCTTTCCAAACGCTTCCTTGGGCTCCATGCAGCGCATGCGGCTCCTCCGCCTCCCTGCCGCAGGCCTTCTAGACGTTCCCGCAGCGCGTTGCGCCTCCTTGGCACCCACGGTACACCCTGCCACCCCTGAGGCATGCTTCTTCGGTGTCTTCACAGTGCTCCACCTTGGCATCCCTAAGGCATGCCTCCTCGAGTTCGGGCAGTGCATCTCATCGTCGTCCCCGCAGTCCTCCTCCTTGGTGTTCCGTGGTGTGCGTCTTCGGTGTACCCCAGCATGCCTCCTCAGTCTCCCCATGACCCAACTCTTTGGCCGCCCCACGGCTGGCCTATTTGACCTCCCACGGCGTGCCTCCTCGGCCTCTCCTCAGTGTGCCTTCATGGCCTCTTTGCCGCTGCTTCCTTGGCGTCTCCGCGGTGTGACTCATTCTCCCCGCCGTGTGCCTTCTGGTGTCACCACAGCGTGCCTCCTCAGCGTCCCCGCTGCAAGCCTTCTCAGCGACTCCATGGCACACCTCTTCGATTTCTATGTGGAGCACCTGCTTGGCTTCCCCGCGGCATGCTTCCACAGCGTCCTCGCAGCCTGCTTCCTCAGCTACCACACAGTGCATTGTACTTTAGCGGCGTCCTCAAGGCACTCCTCCTCCGCATCTCTGCTGCACCCCTCCTCAGATTCCCCATTTTGCAACTTCTTGGTTTCCTCGCAGCGCACTTGCTTTTCCTTGGCACGTCTCCTGGTTATACCCACGACACGTCTTCCCAGCTTCCCCCGCGCCGTGTCTCCTCAGCTTCCCCACGGCGTGCCTGCTCAAACTCCCCATGTGCACCTCCGAGTCTGCCTGCGGCTACCTTTATGGCCTCCCTGCGGCTTGCCTCATCGGTATCCCTGCGGTTCACCTCCTCCCCATCCCCACAGCACGCCTCATCGGTGACGCCATGGCATTCATCCTCCACATCCATGCAGTGCACCTCCTCAACTGCCCCACAGCGTGCCTTCTTGACGTTCCTGCAATGTGCCGCGCCTCCTTGTCCTCTCCACAGAGCACCTCCTTGGCGGCCCTATGGCACACCTTCTCGGCATCTCCCTTAGTATTTTCTTGGCGTTTCTGCATCTGCCTCCCCAGCGACCCCATGATGTACCTCCTCAGAATTCTCCCTAGGCACCTCCTTGGCTTCCTCATGACTCGATTCTAGGCATCCCTGCGGCATGCCTTCTCGGCGCCCCCACAGCATGCCTTCTCGGCGCCCCCACGGCATGCCTTCTTGGCGCCCCCACGGCACACCTCCTCCGTATTCTCGCAGTGTGACTCCTCAGCCTCCCTGCCACATGCCTCCTCAGACTTCCCATGGTGCACCTTCTTGGCCTCCTCCTGGTGTGCCTTCTTGGTGTCAACCTCAGTATGCCTCAGTGGCATCCCAGTGGCGCGTCTCCTCGCCATAATCATGGCCTACCTTCTTGGCCTTCCCACAGCGTGCGTCCTCGGCCACTTCGTTGTATGGCTCTCCACCATCGCCGTGGGGTGACTTATCTTTTCTTTGTTTTTGAGTCGGAGTCTCACTCTGTTGCCCAGGCTGAAGTGCAGTGGCACACTCACGGTCACCACAGCCTCAACCTGCTGGGTTCAGGTGACCCTTTCAACTCAACCTTCCAATTAGCTGGCACTACAGGCATGTGCCACCATGCCCAGGTAATTTTAGGATTTATTGTAGAGATGAGATCTCACCAAGTTGCCCAGGCAGTTCTCGGACCTGTGAGCTCAGGCAAACCTCTCATTTCGGCCTCCCAAAGTGCTGGGATTATAGACGTGAGACACTATGCCAGGTCGAGTGCCGGTTGACTTTTCATCCTGCACACAGCATGGCTCCTCTGTGTCTCTGTGGTGCACCTCATCGGTGAACCCATGGTGTGCCTTCTTGACATCCCTACAGCGTGCCTCCTTGGTATCCCCATGGTGTGCCTACTTGGCCTCCCCGTGGTGTGACTCCTTGGACTTCCTATGGCACACATCCTCAGTCTCCCCGAGGTGTGCCTCCTTGGTGTCTCCTTGGCACACCTCCTTGGCATACCTCCTCCGCATCCTGGTGGCATGCCTCCACAGCATCCTTTTGGTGTGCCTTCTTGGCATCCTGGCAGCACACCTTGCCTCCTCAGTGTCCTTATGGTGCCTCCTCAGCATCCCTGTGGCACACTTCCTCAGCATCCCCATTGCACATCTCATTTTCCCCGCAGCGTGCTTACTTGCAGCTTTCGCAGTGCACCTTCTCAGCATCCACGCAGTGCACCTCCTAGTCTTGACCACGGTGCTCCTCCTTGGCATCCTCTCCGTGTCTCCTCAACATAACCTCCCAGTTGTCCTCGTGCCTCCCAGTCGTCCTCGTGGCATGCCTCTTTGGTATCCCTGTGGCATGCCTCCTTGGACTCCTTGCAGTAAGCCTCCTCAGCCTCCATG
>NW_006968954.1:0-377 GCF_000164805.1 Carlito syrichta | reverse complement strand
GGCTAAGGATTGCAATCTAAATTTCATAAAAATGGCACTCTATTAATGGAAGGACAGCCTGCAGTGCCTGAGTCGAGAAACGAATTGAGGGGCCAGCCCCAGCCCCAAGTAACAACAGGGGCAACTTCCACTCTGAATCCATTCATTCCTTTTGTTCCATCTTATAGCTCATCAGAGCAACCCCAGGAAGTGCAGGACTGGACCTCTGTTCCTCCGCCTTCACAATATTGACCCCAGACATTTTAGTTACCCCAATTCCAACAGGGGTAAAAGGCCCACTCCCTGATGGGATAGTGGGGGTTATTCTGGGAAGAAGCTCTTTGTCTCTTCAGGGAGTTTCTGTTCTTTCCTGGAATTGTGGATTCTGACTATACAGG
>NW_006968953.1:0-565 GCF_000164805.1 Carlito syrichta | reverse complement strand
TGTATGTACAGGTGCAAGGGCAACCCTCAGGACATGGGGCCACTACTTAAGCTTGCCTTGTTTGTGAGTTAATGCATTATCACTGCTGGGTGTACAGGAGTTCAGCTAAGATGTGTAGATCCACACAGTTAGTGATTGGCCCCACTGGTCAATGTTTCCACCACATTCATGCCCTGCCTGCCATATTGAAGTTTAATGTGGCCCAGTCTATCCTGATGCTAGAGTCCAAGGCTATACATGTGTTTCCTAGTCCTCCCTCTGCTAGATTAATTCATCTGATCTTTACGGACACAGGACACAAAGACAGTATAAAAAAAACAAGACAAACCAAAATCTTGTTCCACAGACAAGTAGCAAACAACAAACCCAAGAAGTATGGAAATCTGTGGTCTTATGAAGTCTAAGATTATGGCAAGAGTATTACTATTACTTTAGAAACTTAACTGGATGTTGCCCTCCTGTCATAATCAGAAATTCAAACCTCTTGTATCCCACTAATATTATATGGGACTCTGAGATATCCATTGTGTTGTAGATGGAATGCCAGATACAGTGATCCCCCTTC
>NW_006968952.1:0-4927 GCF_000164805.1 Carlito syrichta | reverse complement strand
CCTGAGCCCCTGAGCACGGCCTGTGGTGGTGGTAGTGGTGGTTGGTTGTTATTCTGAGTCAGAGTCCCACTGTGTCACCTAGGCCGGAGGGCAGGGTTCTGCTATTGGCCACTGTGGCCTCCACCTGCTGGGCTCTTGCAATCCACCTGCTGTGGCCTCCCGAGTGGCTGGGACGACAGGCATGCACCTTTATGTTCGGCTCATTTTTTTGCCTTCTTGTAGAGTTGAGGTCTCGCCAAGGTGCCCAGGCTGGTAATCCCCAGGGACCAGGCCATCTTTTCACCTCAGCCTCCCAGAGCACTGGGAGGACAGGTGTGAGCCCCCACGCATGGCCTCCACAACACTGTTGGTGCCCCACCATGAGGCCCCCTCCCTTCTGACATTCCAGGACCCAGTAGAGGGTGGCCTGATTCTCACACCAAGCCCTCTAGGGGGTAGCACGTGGCACAGGGACATGTTTCTGCCAGGGCTCACACAACATAGCCTGTCTTGTTCCCCAGGGTGAACCTACTCACTTCTCCTAGGGACTGCCTCTTGAAAAGGTAAGGTGTGACTCTCAACCCATTGGGGGTGGTGGGGCTGGCCAGGAGACTCACATCTGTCTCCTCTGCACTCAGGGAGGCCAAGATGGGAAGATGGCTGGAGCCTGGGAACTTAGACTACGATGGACACCATAGCAAACCCCCATCTCCACCCCAAGCAAAACCCAAAATATCTTGGGTGAGGACAGGACTTGGCGGGAGGATCACCTCAAGCCCAGAGTTCAAACCAGGCAGGAAGACCAGGAGGTCGACCAAATGGAAAGCCTGTTATTGCAGCAGTTTGGGAGGCCTAGGCCAAGAGGTAGTTTTGAGTTGGGTGGTTTTAGAGCAGCCAGGGCTACCTAGTGAGGAAACAAAAGAGAGAGAGAAGAAAAGAAAGAAAGAAACAAAGAAAGAAACAAGAAAGAAAGAGATTCTCAGTCATCAAAGAAATCCATTTGCCTGCAAAACTTCTGCCCTCAGTCACTCCCCCCCCGCCAACCCCACATAGAAGAATCTCCCAAGCTTGGTACCTTCCAGCCCCAATCAGCCCCAAATGGCTGTACCCACTTTGGTGCGGAAGTTCCAGAGGCTCCCTGACCGGGTTTATGCCAGCTGTCTTCTTCTAGGTGAAAAATGTGCCCCAGGAAGGCCAGCCCTCTGACTCAGCAATACAGACCTTATGACAAGAAAGGCCGGTGACACATCCCTCACCTGGGGACATTCCTTCCCCCTAAGTCCCATTTTTTCTGGCTTTAAAGTCAGTCGTTCTTTGAACACTCACCTGCTGTTGAGAATCTGTGTACCATTCTGATGATTTTGGAGACGGGGTCTGACTCTGTGGCCCAGGTTGAGGCCTGGGGACACAACCCTCATTCACTGCCAGCCTCGAAATCACAGGCTCCGGTGATCCTCCTGCCTAAGCCTCTGGAGTGTCAGGGAAGACAGGCACCACAACTCCAGACCCCCTGTTTGGATTGGTGCATAGACAGGTTCTCCCTGTGTGGCCTATGCTGGCCTTGAGCTTCTCGGATACAGTCATCTTCTGATTCAGCCTCCCAGAGCACTGGGATACCAGGCGTGGGTCACCACACCCGACCTTCTTGTTCATTTTTGATGAAGGATCGAGACCGGGCTCGGGGGCTGAACCTCTTCATCCCAGCATTTTGGGGGGCTGAGGCCAGTGGCTGGCCCAAACCAGTGGGTCTGAGACCTGCCTGGGAAACTCGGCGAGATGTCATCTATATCTTCCATCTCAAATGAACTGGGCCTTGTGGTGTACATCTGTCATTCCGGCTTCTTGGAAGACCTGTGGGGGATGGCTCAATGGAGTCAGGTAGGCCGAGGATGCGCTGGCCAAGAATGAGCCACTGCCCTCCAGCCTGGTCGAGGAGTGAGATTCTGACTCAAACAATAAGAAATGAAAGGAAAGAAAAGAAGAGCATCCATTTGTGTATGGAGTTGTGATCATTGTGAACAAACAGAGATCACTGGGGACAGAGGCCACAACCTTGGTTGTAGAGTTCTCAAAAGATGGTCAATTGGCACACAATTGGGCTGTGTCTCTGGGATGCCAAGGCGGGGGAATACTGGAGCCCGGGAGTTTGAGCCCAGTCTGGGTCATGTAGCAAGACCTTGTCGCTTTCTGGAATGCAAACACTTGAGTCACACATGGTGGCACCCACGGTCCCAGCTACACTGGATGCAGTGGTGTGCCTAAGTGTTGCCCTCACCAACAGCACGTGTGAGGCCAGGCTGGGCACCATGGCTCATGGCCATCACACACGCACTCTGGGAGGCCGTGTTGGGAGGCTACCTGTGTCCCGGGTTTGGAGACCAGGCTGGGCGATGTGGCCATATCTAGTCTTAGAGAGAGATCTCCAAAATTGAGTCACTTGTGGTGGCCCACTGAGTCCCAGTTGCTTGTGGGCCGAGGCAGGAGGGCCGCCTGAGCCCCTCAGTTTGAGACTCCAGGAGCCACCATTGTGCAGCCGAACCCCAGGCCTGCTGACATAGATTCTGGTGAAACAAATACACCTTCCACATGTGTCACAATGTGCGTCCATGGCTCCCCAGGGAAACTTTTGCATG
Organism: Carlito syrichta; assembly: GCF_000164805.1. Lineage (NCBI taxonomy): Eukaryota > Metazoa > Chordata > Mammalia > Primates > Tarsiidae > Carlito > Carlito syrichta. Next base: position 2,315 of record NW_006968952.1, on the reverse strand, counting down.
GGCGGGGGATGATGAAGTGATTGGGAGAGGAAGCTGCCCTCCCCCAACCAAAGTTGGCAGACCGGGCGACCGGAAACTGAGCTCACCCTGGCGTTGCTGGACCACCTTGATCGTTCTGTGCCTGATGGCTGCCATAGCTCGGGGTCATCTGTTCCATGAACTCACATGTGTCTTTGCCGTGGGGCACATGTGTGGAGGGTGGAGGCAGGCCTTCTGGGGCATATGGCTGCAGGCATGGGAAGGACATGCCTGGTGGTCACCTTTGAAACTTCCCACAAAAAGACAGGCAGGAAAGTGCATTTTCCTCTCCCATCCCTGAGGGTGACTCCTCCTGCTGGGTGGCAAGGGTCGTGGTGGTGGTGGTGGAAGGAATTGTTGTTATTTGGAATCAGAATCCCACTGTGTCATCCAGGTCAGAGTGCAGGGGCATGCTCACGGCCACTGTGGACTCCACCTGATGGACTCAGGCGATCCACATCAGCACCTTGAGTGTCTGGATCCACAGTCCTGCACCATGCCCGGCTGATCCTTGAATTTATCTTTGATGTCCCAGACAAGGTCTCACAGTGTCCTGGGCTGGTCTCCAACCCTTAGGCTCAGGCCGACCACTTGCCTTGGCCTATGAAGGGCCAGCATGCCAGTCTGACTCCCTGATGAATGGGCTGTGATGGTGGTGGTGGTTGTTGGTATATTTATTCTGATTCAGAGTGCCACCCTATTGCCCAGGACAGAATGCAGGGGCCAGCTCTCAGCCACCAAGGCTTCCACCTGCTGGGCTCTGGAGATCCTCCTGCTGTGGCCTCCTGAGTGGCCAGAATGACATGTGTGGCACCATGCTTGGCTCATTTTGTTGTTTTCTTGTACAGAAGAGGTCTCGCCAAGGTGCCCGGGATGGTCTTGAACATGGGGCCTCAGGCCATCCTCTCACCTTGGCCTCCCAAAGCACTGGAGTGACAGGCATGAGCCCCTGCTCTGGCCTTCACACTACTCTTGGGCCCCACCACAAAGTCTGCTTCCTTCCAATGACCTGGGACTCCAGAGAGGGCAGCTGGAATTGCCCACAAAGCCTGCCCTGGCAGAGTGCATGGGACAGGGTCACATCTTCACTGGGGAAGCCACCCCTCATCCTGCCTCGTTACCCAGGGTGGACCTGTTTGCTCCTCTCAGGGACTGCCTCAGGGAAAGGGAGTGTGTGACTCTCAAGCCTTGGGGGGACAGTTGGGCAACTCACGCCTGTCTCTTCTGCACTCAGGGAGGCCAAGATGGGAAGATAGACAGAGCCCGGTAACTGGTACCAGGCTGAACCATAGAAAGGCCCCTCCTCTACACCAAGAAAAACCCAGAAAACCTTGAGTGATGGCAGGCCTGGCAGGGGGATAGCCTCAGGCCAAGAGTTCAAGACCAAACTGGAAGACCAGAATGTTGACCAAATAGAAAGCCTGTGATCACAGCAGTTGGGAGTCTGAGACCGAGAGGAAGGCCTGAGTTGGGCAGTTTGAGAGCATCCAGGGCATCTGAGTGAGGAAACAAAAGAGAGAAAGGAAAAGAAAGAAATCCATTCTCCTGTAAATCTTCTGCCATCAGTCCTTCATCCCGCCCCTGCCACATGTGAAGGTCCCCCACGTTCAACACCTTACAGCCCCAAATGCCCCAAATGTCTGCCCCCACTTTGGTGTGGGAGTTCCCAAGGTTCCCTGACAGAATTAGTGCCAGCTCTTCTCTCCAAGGTGACAACTGTGCCCAAGTCAGGCCGAGCCTCACACTCAGCAGTGAGGACCTTCCGCCAAAAAGACCAGGGAAACATTCCCACCCGAAACCAATGTTTTCTGGCTCTAAAGCCAGTCACCCTGTGAACACACCACATGCACTTGAGAATCTGTGTATGATTCTGATGTTTTTGGAGATAGGGTCTGGTTCTGTGTCATAGGAGGGGCTGGGGACAAGACTGTCATTCTCTGCCAGCCTTGAGATCATGAGCTCTGGATATCCTCCTGCCTCAGTCTCCATAGTGGCCAGGATGATGGTCACCTTGACACCAGACCCCTGTTTGGATGGGTGCAGAGATGATGTCTCCCTGCACAGCCCGGGCTGGCCTTGGGCTCCTGGGCTCCAGTCATCCTCCCACCTTGGCCACCCAGAGCACTGGGATTCCAGGTGAGGGATGCTGTGCCAGGTCTCCTGTTTCATTTTTGACAAAGGATCGAGGGTGGGGTCGGGGGTTCAGCCTCATCATCCTAGTGCTTTGGGAGGCCAAGACCAGCAGCCAGCCTGAGTCTGTGGGCCGAGATCCACCCGTGAACCTTGGCGAGACCTTG
>NW_006968951.1:0-415 GCF_000164805.1 Carlito syrichta | reverse complement strand
TAGCTCCCTGTTAAGATTCTCTGGGAAGATCACTTTGGGGGTGGTCAGCATTGCATGGGCTCTTCTTCCTCCCTGCTTCTCCAGATTCCAGCAGGTGCAGTACACCCACTTTGGAAATATTTCCCTGGTGTCAACATATGTTCCAGCCCTTGGTCAGAGTTATAGATGCAGCTTGATCTCAAGAGCCCATCATCACTGTGATAGCCTTTCCCACAAAGTAGGATTGAAACTGGGAGGCAGAACACCTCTGTGCAGTGTGGTAGTGGTGGCTCTGCTCATCTGAGGACTGAAGGAAAATACCAACTCTCAAAGAATAAGACTGCTTTGCTTCCACACATAAGTGAAAGGGGCAGTTCCACCAAGATGAAAGAAAGTCACTCCTGTGTCATAGAGGAGCCTGGTTGCTTGCCAATCC
>NW_006968950.1:0-428 GCF_000164805.1 Carlito syrichta | reverse complement strand
TGACTTCAAACAATCATAAACATCACCACCACCACTACTACCAGCCCTGTCATCCAGCCCAAGGAGTCAGCCTCAGGAATGGGAGAGGAAAAAGCACTTTCTAACCTGTCAGTCGTGGGAGGTTCCATCGGTCCTGTGCCAACAGCCCTGCACCACCACAGGCCTGCCTTCACCCTCCACACCCATGCCCCACAGCAGAGATTCATGTGAGGTCATGGAACAAAGGCCCCGAGTGGGGCAGCCATGGGACCCAGAGCGATCAAAGCAGTCGGGCAACACCATGACCAGCCCAGGTTCTGGTAGCCCATTCTGCTACCTTCAGGCGGGGGGAGGTACTCTTACTCTCCCTATCACTCTATCATCCACCACCCAAGTGGAACTTTCCATGGGGAGCTGTGGACGCCTGCCATGATGGATGTGGGAGGTGA
>NW_006968949.1:0-9368 GCF_000164805.1 Carlito syrichta | reverse complement strand
CCCCCACCACCCGAGCATGCACAGACACATAGGTGCACATTGGAGTGTGTCGAGGCTCATGCACTTGCATACACTCCTGGTCACAACTAGGGGCCCTCTGTGCTTCAGTATCCCTGTGTCACTGTTCGTGTGCCAGCCAGGGTGTGCACGTGTGTGCACCTATTCCCAGGCCAGCCCGTGTCTACACATACACCAAGCAGCCATGTTTTCGAGGTCTCCAAAGGAGTGTATCAAGGGTGCATGTGTAACCACAGTTCTGCTCTGTGCACGCATGTGGACTGGTCAGCACCACATATGAAGCACGGAAGCACCCACAGCAAAGCATTTAGAAGGATAGCTCTGCAGCCCGCCCACCTGGGTTCAAATCCCACCTCCACTATGGCCTCACTGTGGGACCTTAGTGGGTGACCTCCTCTCCCTCTCTCTGAGAAATGAGAGCAGTTGCCACAACTGCATACAGCTTGTCCGGGGATTCAATGAGCTCAGACATTCAGTGACCTTGGAACGCAACTGGCACATGATAGGTGCCCAATAAATGCATGTCTGTGCATGGAAGTCCCAGGAGTGGCCAGATGTACACCCCTGTGTGTCAGCATGCACTGGGACATACATGCACACAGGCAGGCAGGATGGGTGTGGGCTCAGGTGTGCACAGGAGGAAACCAAGTTGACCACCGAAAACCTGGCCCAGCCCACCGACCCCCTCAAGAAGCTCCACAACCCAGCCAGGGACCCTGCTCTTGAGCTCCAGCCACTCCCCCACCCCCAGCCCTGCTGGCTCACCTGGTTCAGGGGTGTATCGATCTGCATTGATGGTGTCGATCCGTCTCTGAGGCAAAAGGGCACAGAGTCAGCCGCGGCCAGCAAGGCCGGAGCTGGGGGCACTCAGCCTCTCCCGGGAGACCCGGTCGGCCGAGCACTCCCCAGAGGCAGTGCTGGGGGACCCTCTTCCCTCCACGGCAGCCCCAGCCTCCATCCCACCCACATCCCAACTCCAGGTGCCGCCGACTCACGTGGGTGAACGTGGATGTGTGGGCTGGGAGAGTGGGAGCAACAGCCCCTGGGGGAGCAGAAGGGGGAGTGAGGGCTAGGGGTCTCCTGCCGCTCCCACGGCCTGCCCATGCCCCACCCACCCCTCGCACCTGCGACAGTGCTGGCACTGCTATTGGGGCAGGGCTCCTTCAGGCAACAGATGAGCCCATCGGCCTTCAGCTTCAGATATTCGACCAGCTGTGGGGAGAGGCTGGCTGGCAGCGGCTCCTCTCCTCCCCCAGAGCCGGAGCCCCCATCCGAGCACTGCGTCCCCCCAGCACCACCCACACACCCTACCTGCCAGAGCGTATCAAACTTGGTCTCCTCGGGAATGCAGTATTTGCCCGCCTTGTCCTGGCTGATGAGGTAGTGGTACACCGTTTTCCCATAGATGAGGGACAGGGCATACGTGCCCTTTTCCTTCCGGGGCCTCAGCCTGGAGGGGGATGGTGGGTGTCATCCCTACACCATGAGGCAGCCCTCTTACTGTGCCTCAGTTTCCCTCACATGCACACCCTAGAGGCTCCTCACCACCAGAGCCTCACAGGGACTGGGGAAGCAGAGGCCAGGCCCTGCTCACCTCTGGACTGTGGGTGGTGGGCCGGTGGGCAGAGGAGGGTGGAGAGGGCAGGGGTGGTGTTCACGGGGAAACACAGTCACATCCAGGGCCAGACAGGTGGCCAGTCACAGGGGAATACTCAACCACCACAGCAGACACTCAGCCACCCCCAGCTGGAGCTCAGCCACAGGGAGGAACTCCCACCCGTGGAGAAGCCCCTGTTCTCCTATGACTGAACACTTGGCTGTCCATGGAAGACAACTGCCATCCACAGGGCAGGCACACAGCCATCAGGGGGATGCTCGGCCACACACCTAGTCAACCCAGGAGGGATATTTGGCCATCTTTGGCAGACACAGTTTCCGACAAGTTGACTCAAAACCATTCTCCTGGAGCGAGATCCACATGGGTAGGTGCAACTCCATGACGAGCTCACTGAGCACCTCTGTGTGAAACAGAACAAGTCACCTTGTCATCACAAGACTGACCAGTTATCGTCACAGACAGACCTTTGATAGAATTAGACCCTTGACTGCCCTCTGCTGGATATGTAGCCAGATAAACGCACAACTCGTCTGTGTCCGTGATGGCAATCGAGCCCCTCTAAGAAGGTGCATTTGTGCGGTGAGAACCTGCCCATCCATTCCCACCAGCCCCTAGTACACACACACACCAACTAAGGGTCAGACACCGGCACCCTCACATGAAACCCCACAGTGAAACCAGTCAGCATATCCCACAAAACAGTTTTGTTTTGGGTCATGGGCACAAGGTTCTATTCCAGGGTTAAGTGTAGGTTTCCAGTGAGGAAGAAAGGCACCTGGCCCTGGGGGGTCCTTGGCTGTGGAAGTCGCAGAAGTCTGACCACTGACCTCAGGGACGGCACAGAGTCACTGAAGACTAGCAGCTGGCAGGCAGGCAGACGTTCAGACAGGACTTAGCCCTGCCTACAGAAGTTCATTCACTGGACAAACATTAGCTGGGGAGGGTCACAGGCCAGGCACCATTCTGAGGGCAGGGATATGGCAGGGAGCAAAACAGAGATGGACTCACCCTGCAACGAGGCCCTTCCTTAGGCCAAAGGAACAAGGAGCTATCCCCTAAGTGAGGGAGAGAGGGGCAGCAGTGACCCACCCAACCATTCCTCAACAGCATGTGGTGTCATTCCCAGGCTTGCCCACAACAGTCTGAGGATACATGGAAGGTAGGATATCAGGGTGGGAGTGAAGACAGAGCACCAAAGTGCAAGGGATAGAACCTCACAACAAACCAGGAAACATAAATGCCCTGCAGAGAAGATGCCACTTCCACAACTAGACCGGTGGGCTAGCCGGGAGATTATGCGCCCCAGTGACAAGGTCTCCTTTTGTGAAAAGTGAAAGCACCTCCTGTGGGTCACAACCTTAAGTTTTAACCTTTAAGTTTTGAACTGACAACAGACACTTAATGCCAAGTGCTTACCAGCAAGCCTCTACCCCTCTCCTCTCTTGCTCATCCATCTCGTGCTTTCTTTTGGAACTAATAATTTCCTCATTTTTTGTTTATTTAAATTTCTACGGGAATATATTTTTAAGCCACAGTATCAGGCGGCTCTTCTCATTAACAGGTGGAGTCTATTCCTCTGTCTTCTGAATCAGGGCTCAACCACATGACTTAATGGCTAATAAGGCGTTAGCAAACAGACACAAGCAGAGGCTCAAAAGGGCTTGAGCACAGAGGTCTGCCCTCTCTTGCTTTTCTTAGCAACCCTGAAACCACCATGGAAATGAGTCCAAGCTAGTCTGCTAGAGAAGGTAAATGGAGGAGAACCAAGGCACCCCAGCCTTTCAGCTGCCACTCATGTGAGTGAAGCCATCCTAGGCCACGCAGCTCCCGCCGATCTTCCAGATGGCTGTGGGCACATGAGCAAGACCAAGAAGCCAGCAGAAGAACCATCTGGCAGAACTCAGTCCAAGTTGCCAACTGAATCAAGTGTGAATGAATGACTGTTGTTTTAAGTCACTGTTTCAGGGTGTGAATATAGCAGGTTGTTAAACAGCAAAGACTAACTGATACACTCTCCTTGGCAAGACACATGTGAGTCCATAAATGAGCAGCCACTACTTCTCAGATAATAACCATACAGGCTGACGTTGGTGCTATCACCATGCATATTTCAGTGCCAAATAAATGCTTTATTTTTCCAAAAACCACTAGATGGTGGCAGTTCTTTGTTCTTTCAGTTGGGACTTTCCCTGAAGCTAGAGGTACAGTCTAGGAATCAACATATCTCTACTCCTAAAATAATATGTAGAACCTGATAATGATGATAAAAAATAAGAGCTAACATTTAGTAAGATATTGGTTCTAAATTCTTCACATAACTGTCCTATAATCTTCCCAGCACTCCCCACATGCTGGTACTATTATTATCCCCATTTTTGCAGATGAGGAAACTGAGGCACAACATGACACCTCTAGCCTAAATTGGTAAGAGGCAGAGCCAAGGTACAAATCCATTTCTGACTCTATGGTTAATTGCTACCCGGGACTGACCCCAAGTCTGTTGCAGATTATCTGTGTAGTCCTGAGCAAGCTGTTTATTCTCTCTGTGCCTCAGCTTCCTCATGTGCAAAATAGATCTAGACTAAATCAGAGATTCTTGACCTGAAAGGAGCTCCAATGTGGAGGTTCAGGACCAACCAGGATCTTGTATAACTGTCTGAAAAGCCCTTGGAGTAAACAAGTATGGAGGGCTGTGAAAGGGGCCATCAGGGGATTCCCAAAGGGGCCTGCGACCCAGAAGAGGTTAACAAACATTTGACAGTGTGCTCTTGAAGGCCCTTACAAAGGCCAAGTTTCTTCTTAAGTTGAATCAGGCAGTTCCACAAAATGCTGCCAATTACACAGACACAAACCAGTTCTTGCAACACTCAGCTTTAGGGTCATTCCTCCACAACTCTGGACTGTGGTCAACAGGAAGTGTGGTCCTGGTCCTAACCCTAGGCCTGAGTAACATGGGTCTTTCTATATACCCTAAGCCCTTATCTTGAAACCAGACCAGTGGTGGGCTTGTCCCGCCCGTTAGGATCTACCAGGGATATTCTCTACTCAACCTTCTGTGAGGGGCCATTGCTACCACTTTGACCTTCAGCCCCTGCCTATCCATGTGCTGAAAAGCAGTTATTGACTACAGGAACCACAGAAAGAATCTAGCACAGTTTTTGTCTGAAGTATGCCCTTGCCTAATTCCCCAGGAGTCTGGTTCCTGGAAGTGACTTCTGGTCTCTTAACACTTCCCTGGAATGAGTCACTGCCACTGTTGCAACTGTTTCTAGATCTCATGCCATGTCCAGATCCTGGCTCCTCCTGCGGCTCCCTCCCACTGCTGGTGCTGATCCCATTTGCCTCCGAGACTTCGAGGCAGTTTGACATCCACAGCACCAACAGCGGCTCAAAGCCGTTGGCCTGGTTTTTCTGAGATTCCTCTCATCTCAATAGACTGGTTAACTCTAAGCCTGCTGTGAACTCTTCTGTGTGATGCAAAAAGTCTGTGAACTTTTCCTCTGTGTTGTGGAATTCTTTGTCACGCATCATCATACGTGGAAGCTTAAGATATGAAACAGATGAAAGCCGAGCCAGAACGGCGGTGCAGAACCTCACCTGTCCAACCTTCCACTCACTCCTCCCACCCCCCTCCCCCCAGAATATTTTGATACTCTGAGGAGGTCCTAAGCAACCTGGGGGGGATTTTTTGAACCATTGGAGTGGCAGAATTATTATCTGCACGTGTATGTGTGTGATTGCAGATGGAAAGGAAAGACAGAGGGGCGAGAGAAGGAGAGAGGAAGAAAGAAAAGCCAAGACAAGAGAGGTAGAGACTGTGTAGATGAAGAACTACAATGTGGACGTAAAGGGGAACCAGATAAGAAGCCCAGGCTGTAAAGTCAAAGAAAGACAAACTCACATTTTATGAAGGAGAGAGCAGAGACGAAAGGGAAGAGCCAGCCACGTCAGCAGGAAGAACTGTGGGATCTCCCTCCACTGTGGCCAGCCTGGGGAGGCCCTGGACTCTCAGGCACCTGGCTGATGTGCATATGAGTGAGCAGGATATGAATGTGTGATGTGTCTGGGACACAGGACCAAATGTTAGTAACGTCTTAGCAAGTGTCACACCGGGGAGGGATGTAGCATCTGGAGGAAGGTGGGTGACATACGGACCAGCCACCCACAAGGACTGGAAGATGGAGCCCTCCCAGGATGCACCAGAGGTGGGTCTTGCCCTGAGCTGACGGTCCAAAAGGAAAGAAAAGCAGCCCCAACACTCATGTTTGCCTTGCCCGGATCTTCAGGGCCACCCCCTTGTTCCAATCCTCTGCTATAACCAAAAATGGCTATCTTCATTCCTCTACCTTGGGGAGCTCCATCCCCACGGTGACTTTGGTTTTGGCCATGTGCTTTTTCTTTGGCCAATAAGACATCAGTAACATTACACAAGCAGGGGCTTGAAAAGTACCTGTGTTCTGAAACTTGCCCTCTTGGACTGTTCTTGGGACCCTTGCAACTACCATGTGAGCCCAGGCCAGCCTGCTGGATGGTGACAGCACTGAGGCCAGCTCAACCCTATCACTTTGACACTGAGCCAATAGCCAGTCATGTGAGTGTGGCCATTCCCATTTATCCAGTCCCAGCCCAGCTGACCCAAACCAGAACTGCTCAGCTGGTTCACAGAATCACAAGAAGTAAAAAACTTTTGTTCTGAGCCAGTAAGTCTCGGAGCTGTGTTATGTAGTGGAGGCTAACTGAAACAAATACAAAGATTTACTTTAGAGAAGACAGATCAGTCTTAAGTTGTTCAAAAGCTATCCTTGCAGCCGAGTGTAAACTGTAATGTGCATTCAAGAAGCCTTGGAAATTCCACTGTAATTTACAACCTACATCTGTAGCAGAGGGTGAAAAATTGCTGTATCAGCCAACAACAGTATCTTGGGGAAGGAGCCACATCTTGTGGGAGATCAGCAAGCAATCTGCTTAGGCCTTGTATGGGTGGAAGAAATCAAGAGAAGTGGTCAATTCCTCCAAGTTGGTTGGCCCCAGAAGAGGGAACAGCCCTGGAAGAGGTGGGTGACAGCCAGGATTCCACCAGGCAGGGACTCAGGCCAGGAAGCACTCATGAGAAGGGAGGCCCCAGGAATTGTCCCCACAGATTTTGGGGGGAGAACACTGGACTCCCTGAGGTCATAAGAGAAATGCAGGCACCAGGTTTCTCTATATCTCGAGACCTGAGTGACCTCAACTGACATCTGCATAATGTCTGTGATACAGAAGAATCCATGTCAAAACCAAAAAACCATCAGCCCCTAACAGAGTTTTAAAAATAGTTTTAGAGATCCTTTCACAATAACACCAATAGCCACATAGTCTCAGCTGTGGCTCCAATATGTGCAGACACACATGCTCACCCTTACCTAATAAGAGCTAACATTCAATGCATTTTTCGTATATTTCATATATTTTTCGTGTAATCCTTATTACAACCTTCAGGATAGGTCCCACCATCATCTACAGGACAGTTAGAGGGAGTAGCTTTAACACCCTCCCAGGGATCCTACCTCACTTAGGGTAAAAGCCAAAGTCACCTCCCTGCCCTGAACTACTCCCATTCTCCTATTCCTGAGCTCCAGGCACCAGACTCCTCAATGTTTCTTGAACACACCAAATAAATCCCTGCATCCTGATCTTTGCACCTGCCAACCCGACTGCCAGAAGCTTCCACTGGGAAGCTGCCCAGCTTTCTTCTCAGCCCTTCGCTTCCTCTCTCACAAGTCACCTTCTCGGAAAGGCCTCCCCGGCCTCCTAATCTCAAATTGCAACTCCTCTCCAACTGTGCACCCTAGCACTCAGCACCGTCTGACATCTTCCATATTTTATTGATTCGTCTTGTTTTGTCTGTCTGCCTCATGAAGACAGGCACTTGTTAGATCCACCACCACATCATCCGTGAATGGCATACAGTAGATATTGAGTAAATATTTGTTGATTGAAGGAGAGGAAATTGTGGCAGGCAGGAGATGGGCTGCTTGCCCAAGGCCCACAGCCAGCAGGTGGCAGAAGCTGAATTCCAGCCCAGCTGGACCAAGTCTGGAGGCTTTCCTAGTCACCGCCACTACTTTCCCAGGTCAAAGTCCCTTTGCACACCAGAAACGCATGGCCTACCTGCATGTGTGAGCACAGGCACACCTTCTAGACTCACTCTCAGGCCCTAGCCCTCACCAGCCCAAATCCCAGGCCCCAGGCTCACATACAGGAACCTGCCGTCAGTCTGCGCCCCGGAATAGAGTTTGCGCTCGGCCTCCTCGCGTGTCAGGCTGCTGTGGTACCAGGGCATCCACTCGTGGGCCATGGTGGCGATGAGCTTCTCCACCTGGGGGGCCTGGTTGATGATGGCCTGCTCCAGGGCCTCTTCCTAAGGAAGGAGGAGCGAGGAAGTTTGTAGGTGAGTTGGGCCGTATGAGGCTACAGGAGCCCCCTTCCATCTCCTGGATCCTGCAGATCACCACGTCCGACAAGACCCCCGCTCCATCCAGGCACCCTAAGCAGGAGGCTGAAGACAGACTTGGCCATCTCCAAGATCCCCACTCCAATCCCGCCAGGGAGGGACCATGCCACAGGCTTCTGCTGGCCCCAAGGGCATCTCCAGCTTTGAAACCTAAGCAGGTCGTTGCAGGTAGTTGCGCACTGTCGTGCTGCACAGGCTGTTTTCTAAGACTGCAGCCCTCAGCCCCTCCTCCCCCATGGCCGCCCTAACCTGGGGCGCGCCATCCCCTCAGCCCTGCCCCCAGTACAAGCTTGCTCTCTCCAAGCCCGGTGCACCCTTCCACCTTCTGGTCTGGCAGAGTAGCGCACTGTAGCATCGCTGAGGCCGTGGAAGACAGTGGCCACCAACGCCACCAAGAAACCCCTGCCTCGAAGGTCTCCTTCCCGGTCCCGCCCCCACCAAGGCCCCATCCGTCAAATAGGACTGGCTGGGGAAGATGGCCTGTCTCGCTCCCCTGTGCCCCGAAGTCCCCGGGCCTCCCACGGCGGGCGTGGGTTCATCCAAGGCGCCCCGGACCCGCTTCCGCCCCCGGGCCCGGCGCTCTCACCTCCAGCTTCCACGTCTGGCGCACGTAGTCGCGCACCAGCGCGTCGCGCAGGCAGTCGAAGACGCCAGGCTGCGGCTCGAGGCCCGATGGCCGGTTGCACGGCTTGCGCAGGTTGCAGGGCAGCCCGTCGAACTCGCAGAGCTCTGCCGGGCCGTAGGGCGCCTTCCCCCGGCGATGGCGTCAGAGCCATTGAGGTGGCGCTCGATGGGGAAGTGGTGGAAGCGCACGTCGTGCACCGGCGACAGCATGCAGCCGCCCAGCGAGCGCAGGCACTGGCGCAGCAGGAACAGCCGGTCGGCCGTGCCCGCCAGCTTCAGGTGCTCCTCGGCCTCGGCGCGTGAGATGCTGCGGTAGAAGAAGGGCAGGGGCGCCGCGGGGTCCGGCATCGCCGCCGCCGCCCCGCCTCGCCAAGCCTGGCGGTGCAGAGGGGATGGGAGGCGCGTCAGGGCCAGTGCTACCTTCCCCCAGCCGCTTCCGCCGCGCCCGGAAATAGCGGGAGGGATGCCGCACGGAGAGGCGTCGGTGCCGCACGGCACAGATCGAGCAATCCCGGCCGCCACCCCCGCCCCCCGCCTTTTCAGAGACTTCGTGCCGACGCCCAGGCGCCAGCACCCGGAGCCGTCCGCTCATTTCCTAGACGCAGGCGGAATGCT
>NW_006968948.1:0-805 GCF_000164805.1 Carlito syrichta | reverse complement strand
CCAGAGAGCCTAGGAAACTCTGCACCCAAAGTGGGGACAGCCATTGTGGGTGGTAAGGGCTGGAAGGTGCCAAACTTGAGGGACACTCACATGTTGGAGGGGAGGGGGGAAGGACTGAGGCCAGAAGGTTTGCAGAAGAATGGATTCTTTCTTTCTTTCTCTCTTTCTCTCTTTCTCTCTCTCTTTCTTTCTTTCTTTCTTTCTTTCTTTCTTTCTTTCTTTCTTTCCTTCCTTTCCTCACTAGGCTGCCCAGGCTGCTCTCAAACCACCCAATTTTGGCCATTCACTTGGCTTGGACCTCTCAAACTGATGCAATCACAGGCTTTCCATTTGGTCAAATCCTGGTCTTCCTGCCTTGTCATGAGCTATGGGCTGAAGGCAATCCTCCTGTTGAGGACTGCCCTGACCCAGGGTTTTCTGGGTTTTGCTTGGGGTTGATGTTGGGCTTGCTATGGTGTCCTTGCGTTGGGCTTGCATTGTCTCAAGTTCCTAGGCTCTGGTGGGCTCCCTGGTGGAAACACGCCCTTGCCCCAGGCACTCCCACTGGGAAGGGCACAGCAGTTGGCTTCGACCACCCTCTCTGGGGTTCTGGGTCATTGGAAGGCAGTGGTCATTGTGGTGGAGCCCAGAGAGTAACATGGTGGCCGGGCACGGGGTCTCACATCTGTCATCCCAGCACTCTGGGTGGACAAGGTGAGAAGATGGCCTGAGTTCCCTTGTTCCAGACCAGCCCAGGTACCTCGGGAAGAATTCTTCTCTACAAGAAGCCAAGAAAGTGAGCCGAGCTTCGTAGTGCACACCTGAT
>NW_006968947.1:0-2162 GCF_000164805.1 Carlito syrichta | reverse complement strand
AGCTAGTTAAGCCAGCTGGCTAGCCGGCTGGCTATCTAGTTAAGTCAACTAGTTAATTCACCTGGATTGCAGGCTGGCTATCTAGGTGCTTGGCAAGTTAAGCCGATGGCTATCTGACTGTCCAGCCACCTGGCTGGGTTTTTAAGCCAGCTGCATAGACAGCTGGCCAGCCTGCTAGCTTGCTAGCTGGCTGCCTAGCCAGTTAGCCAGCCAGGTACCTAACTACTTAATTCAGCTGGCTAAACATCCAACCAGCCATGTAGCTAGCTAGTTAACTGAGCTGGCTAGCCAGCTTGCCACCCAACTAGCTAGTCAGCTAGTTAAGTCAGCTAGCTAGCCAGCTGGCTAGTTCAGTAAGCTAGCAAGACAGTTAATTATTCAGTTAGCTATTTAATTCAGCTAACTAGTCAGCCTTCTAGTCAACTAGCTAGTAAAATCAGCTAGCTAGTGAGCTGGCTAGTTAGTTAAGTCACCTAGTTAAGTCTGCTGGCTTGCCAGATGGCTAGCTATGTAGCAAGCTAGTAAATTCAGCTAATTAGCAAGCAGGACAGCTATTTAAGTCAGCTAGTACAGTCAGCTGTCTAGCCAGCTGGCTACCTATGTAGTGAGCTAGATAAGTCAGTTGGCTAATCAGTTGGCTAGCTAATTAAGTCAATTAGCTAAGTCAGCTAGTTGAGTCAGATGGCTAGTCAGCTGGCTAGCTGGTTAAGTCAACTATTTAAGTCAGCTGACCTGTCAGCTGGCTAGCAAGGTAGCAAGCTAGTTAAGTCAGCTAGCTACTTGCATCAGCTAGTTAATTCAACTGGCTACACAGCTTGCTAGCTAAGTATCTAGCTAGTATAATCAGCTGGCTAGCCAGCAGGCTAGATGGTTAAGTTAGCTAGCTAAGTCAGCCCGCTGGCCTGATGGCCAGCTAGTTAAGTCACCTAATTAAGTTTGCTGGCTAGCCAACTGGCTAGCTAGGTAGCTAGCTAGTAAAGTCAACTGGTTAGCCAGCTTGCTATTTAGGTAGTTAGCTTGTAATTTCAGCTGGCTAGCCAGCTCACTGACTGGTTAAGTCAGTTAGTTAAGTAAGATGCCTAGCCGACTGGCTAGCTTGTTAGCTAGCTAGTTTAGTCTGCTGGCTAGCTGGCTGGCTAGCTACTTAAGTCATGGAGGTAAGTCAGCTGGTGCCGTATGGCTAGCTAGGTGGCTACCTAGCTAAAGCAGCTAGTTAGCCAGCTGGCTATCTAATTAAGTCAGCTAGTTAATTCAGCTGGTTATCTGGCTGGCTAGCTGGTGGCTGGCAAGTTAAGCTGCCTGGTAAGCAGGCTGGCCAGGTAGGTGGCTGGCTAGTTAAACTGGTGGGCTAACCAGCTGACCAGCACGGTTGCTGGCTAGTTAAGCTAGCTAGCTAGTCAGCTGACCAGTGAGCCACCTGGCTATTTAAGCTGGGAGGTTATCCAACTGGTCAGCCACCTGGCTGGCTGTTAAAGCTGGCTGGCTAACGAGTTGGCCAGCCTGCTAGTAAGCTAGGCAGCTGCCTAGTTCGTTAGCCAACCAGTTAGCTAGATAGTTAAGCCAGTTGGCTAGCCATTTAGACAGCCAGTTAACTAGTTAGTTAAGTTAGCTGACTAGCCAGCTAACCAGGCAACTAGCTAGTCAGCTAATTATGTCAGCTAGCTAGCCAGTAAGCCAGGTAATTAGCTAGTCAGCTAGTTATGTCAACTAGTTAGCCAGCTAGCTCGTTAAGTCAGCTAGCAAGTCATCTCACCATTGAGCTAGCTAGTTAAGTCAGCTAGCTAGTCAGATTGGTAGTCATCTAGTTAGTTAAGTCAGCTAACTAGTCAGCTAGCTAGTCAGCTAGCTAGTCATCTACATACTTAAGTCAGCTAGCCAGCTAACTAGCCAGTTAGCTAGCTAGTTAATTCAGCTAGCTAGACAGCTAAATAACTAGTTTGCTTGTGAGTTATCTCAGCTAGCTAGCCAGCTAGCAAGTCAGCTAGCTAGTTAAGTCAGCTAGCACATCAATTAATTACTTAGCTAGCTAGTAGGCTAGCAGCTCAGCTAGCTGGTCAGCTAAATAGTGGGCTCACTCGCTTTCCATCAGGTCAGCTAACTATTCGGTTTGCTCGCCCAGCAACTGGTGAGCAAACTAGTCGGCTTGCTTGCCAGCCAACAGG
>NW_006968946.1:0-706 GCF_000164805.1 Carlito syrichta | reverse complement strand
GTAAAAAAGAAGAAATGAGGCCACCTGTCACATTGCCACCTAGAAATAGGGGATTGTAGAAGCCTGGATCTCCTCAAGAGTTTGTTGCTGGGGAAAAAAAAATTACCTGGTTGAGAATCAAGGTCAGTGGCTTCACCCTAGGTGACTGGGTCTGATGATTACAATTGCTAACATATGCTGAGAACTTTGTAAGCACAGGCACCATTCTAAGTGCTTACATCAACCTTAGAAGGTAAATACTGTCATTATCCGACAACAGATGAGAAAACCAAAGAACAGAGAAGTGAGGTAACTGGCTCAGTGTCACACAGTTAATAAATGATGGAACCGCATTTAAATCCTAAGCCCAAGTCACACTGCTTCTCTGACAGCAAGAGAAAGTTTGGAAGTTCAGATGGAGGTTTAGGAACAGTGGGGTCGGGGCTACGATCCAACAGTGTGGATCAATGCCTTAGTCCAGGAGTAGGAATAGGAAGGGAAAGAGAGACAAGAGAAGAACAGAAACTGAAAAGTACTGAGCTCCTGCTCCTACTGGTCCCCATTTTCCTCACAACAGTCCTGTTACTTGGGCAAGATTCCCATTGCACAGAGAAGAAAACTGAAGCCCCAGAGCCAGGGTTCAGGGCGCACAGCTTGAAGTCAGTTTGAGTTTAGCGTTCAAACGGGTCTGACTGTAAAGTTCATAGAAATTGGGCTCAAATGTGGG
>NW_006968945.1:10326-15384 GCF_000164805.1 Carlito syrichta | reverse complement strand
CTGGATATGATGAATACTCTGGACAGGACCACACAGATGCCTTGGACAGGCCCAGACACCGTGGACAGGCCCAGAAATCCCTGGCAGGCCCAGACATTCTGAATAGCCTAAGACGCCCTTGACAGGCCATGATCCTCTGGATAGACCCTGACACTCAGAAAGACCCAGACACACACCCTGAACAACTCCAGACACTCCAGATAGGGTAAGACACCCAGGAAAGACCCAGACACCAGGAAGGGGACAAACACACCAGACAGACCCAAACACCTCAGAGAGATCATACACCTCACATAGACCCAGACACATTGGGCAAACCTGGACACCCCAGACAAACCTAGACACCTCAGATATACACAGAGAGTCACCCTGGACAAGCACAGACACCCAGGACAGACCTAGACACTTCAGACAAGTCCATATACCCCATGCAGGCACGGAAACCCAGAACAGAATCAGACACCCCAGACAGACCTGGGCAGACAACTCAGACGGAAGCAAACGCTGGCAGAGGACCAGAAACCCCAGTCAGGTCCAGATATCCGGAAAGGCCTAGACACCCCAAACAGGAACACACACCACAGACAGACCCAGACACCCCAGACAGACCCAGACAGAAGCCTTGGAAAGGCCCAGATTCCCAGGACAGGATCAGATACCCTGGATAGGCCCAGACCCCTGGACTAGTCCAGTCACTCTGGACAGGGGAGGAAAACCTGGATAGGCTGAGACATTCTGGACAGGCCCAGATACCCCACCCAGGACTGTTCAGGCACAGACACCACAGGCAGGCCCACGTACAATGGACAGGCTCAGATACCCTGGACAGTCCCAGACTCTCTGAAGAGGCCCAAACAACTCAAACAGACCTAGACATACAAGCTGGAAAAGTACAGACACTCCAGACAGGCTCAGACCACCTGGATAAGCTCACTTACCCTAGACAGGTCCAGACACTCTAGACAGACCTAGACAACCAAAAGATTCCCAGGTATCCTGGAAAGGCCCAGATACTCTCGTCAGGCTCAGAATCCTCAGAAAGACATCTCACATAGGTCTACACACCCTAGACATGACCCGGACATCTCAGACATGTCCAGATGCCCTGGTCTGACCCAGAAACCACAGAGAGGCCCTAGACACCTCACACCAACCCAGACATCACAGACAGGCGCAGACACCCCAGCCAATACAAAAACATCAGATGGACCGCGACACCACAGACAGACATAGATGCCATGCACAGGCACAGACACCAGAGATAGTCTCACAGACCTCAGACAACACCAGACAACACACAGAGACCCAGACACTCTGGACAGGCCAGACACCCCAGACAGGCCTAACAGCATGGACAGACCCAGAAACCCCAGATAGGCCTAGACATATTACACAGGTTCAGACATCCTGGATAGGATAACACACACCAGACAGTTCCAGACACACCAGAACGTCACAGTCAACCTAGGCAGGGCAAGATACCTCACACTGGTCAGACACCTCAGATAGCCCCAGACACTCTGGACAGGACAAGACACCCTGGACAGGGCATGACACCCAGAGAGACCCCGACAGAACCTTTGAGGGGCCCAACACCCAGGACAAGATCAGGTACCCTGGACGGTCCAATACTACCAGGACAGGCCTTGTCATTAAGGACAGGCACAGATACCCTGGAATGGTCGAGACATTCTGGACAGTCCCTGATACCTCGAATATTCCCAGAGACCCCAGAAAGGCCTGGACAGTCCATTCAGACCAAGATACTCCAGTAAGGCTCAGATATCACAGACAGGCTGAGACATGCTGGACAGGCCCAGTCTCTCTGGATGGGCCTAGAAACCTCAGACAGACCCACACAGATATCTCGCATAGGTCTCGAAATCCAAGACAGTCCTAGACACCATGCATAGGCCCAGATACCTAAGAAGGAGCTCAGAGATCACAGACAGGCCCAGACGCCCCTGACAGGCCAAGATACCCCAAAAAGGCCCAGAAACTTCACACAGACTGAGACACCTCGAACAGACATAGACAGACACCTCAGAATGGCCCAATCACCTTAGGCAGGTCCAGACACCTCAGACAGGACAAGACACCTCACACAGACCCAGAAACCTCAGACAGATCCAGACACCACGGATGGACACAGACACCAGGAATAGGCCCAGTCACCTCAAACAGACCCAGACACCTCAGATAGGTCCGGACACCTTGGACAGGACCAGACATTCCAATTAGGACCAGAAACAGACACAGGCCCAAATACTCTGGAGAGATCTGGGCATCCCAGACTGGCTAAGACACCATACAGATAGCCAGACACCCAGGACAGGACCAGACACTATGGACAGGTCCAGACACCACAGATAGGCCAAAAGTAACACTCCAGACTGGCCCAGAAACCTCAGACAAACACAGACAGAAAATTTAGAAAGGCTGAAACACCCAGGATAGGGTCACACTCCCCTGGCAGGCCCACAAGCCCTGGGCAGGCCTGGATACCCTGGATAGACCCACACAGACACCTTGGGAAGGCCCAGACACCCTGGACAGGCCCAGACTCCCCTGGCAGGCCCAGATATCCTAGATAGTTTCAGATACTCTGGATAGGCCCAGACACTCAGACAGACCCAGACATACTCCCTGAACAACTCCAGACATTCCAGATAGGCTAAGACACCGGGACAGACCCAGACATCCAAGAAAGGGACAAACACCACGGACAGACCCAAACACCCCAGACAGATCATACACCTCAGATGCATCCAGACGCATTGGTCAATCCCGGACAACACTGACAAACCTAGACACCCCAGACAGACAAAGACAGTCACCCAGGACAAGCACAGTTACCCAGGAAATGCCTAGACATTCCAACAGGTCCATATATCCTAGGCAGGCCCAGAAATCCTGAATAGACTATGGCACCCCAGACAGACCCATTCAGACCACTTTAACAGAATCAAACACTTGGAAGAGGACCAGAAACCCCGGACAGGTCCAGACACCACAGACTGGCCCAGACACCCTGGACAGACTCAGACAGAAACCTTCAAAAGTCCCAGACTCCCGGGACAGGATAAGATATTCTGAACAGGCCCAGACTCCCTGGACAGGACCAGTCACTCTGAACAGGGAAGGACATCCTGGACAGGCTGAGACATTCTGAACAGGCCCAGATATCCCACACAGGAATATTAAGGCCCAGACACCCGAGGCAGGCCCAGAGATCCTGGACAGGTCGGATATCCTGGACAGGCCCAGACTCTCTGAATAGGCCAAGACATCTCAGACAGACCCAGACAGACACATTAGACAAGTAAAGACACTCCAGACAGGCTCAGAAAACCTGAATAAGCCCAGCTATCCCAGACTGGCCCAGACACACCAGAACAGGCTTCCTGAAATGCCCCAGATATCCTGGACAGGACCAGACATCTCAGACAGGCCAAGACATCTCATACAGACCCACAAATCTCAGACAGACGCAGACACTTCGAACACACACAGACACCCAGTTCAGGCCCAGTTATCTGGAACAGGCCCAGACACTTCAGACAGGTCCAGATACCTCGACAGGACCAGATATCCCAAACAGGATCAGAAACAGACACAAGCCCAAATATTCTGGACAGAGACAGACATCTCAGACTGGCCCAGACACTCCGCAGATGGACAGAGAGGCCGAGACAACCAAGACCATCCCAGGCACCCTGGACAGCCCCAGATACCCTTGTGAGGCTCAGAAACCTCCCAATCACTGGGAGAGGGCCAGAAACCCCAGACAGGTCCAGAAACCCCGGACAGACCTAGACACCCTGGACAGAACCACACTCCACTGATAGGCCCAGACACCCCAGACAGACCCAGACAGAAACCTTGGAAAGGCCCAGATTCCCAGGATAGGATCAGATACCCTGGACAGGCCCAGGCTCCCTGCACAGGCCCAGATACCTTCGTCAGACTCAGAATCCTCAGACAGACACAGACAGACATCTCAGATAGGTCTAGACACCCCAGACATGACCCGGACATCCTGGAATGCCCAGATACCCTGGTCAGAACCACAAACCCCAGACAGCCTGTAGACACCTCGCAAAGGCCCAGACATCACAGACAAGCCCAGACACCACACACATGCCAAGACACCCCAGCCAGACCCAGAAGCTTCAGATGGACCAAGATACCACATACAGACACAGATGCTATGAACAGGCAAAGACACCAGAGACAGTCTCACAGACCTCAGACAAGACTAGACTACACATGGAGGCCCAGAAACTCTGGACAGGATCAGACAGCCCAGAGAGGGCTAACACCATGGACAGACCCAGAAACCCCTGAAAGGCCTAGACATCTCACATAGGCTCAGACATCCTGGATAGGATAACACACACCAGACAGGTCCAGACACCCCAGAATGTCACAATCACACTAGGCAGGGTGAGATACCTCACACAGGTCAGACACCTCAGATAGCCCCAGACACTGTAGACAGGACAAGACTACCCAGAGAGACCTGAACAGGGCAAGACACCCAGAGAGACCCCGACAGATGCCTTTCACAGGCCCAGACTCCCAGGACAAAATCAGATACCTTGGACAGGCCCAGACTACCAGGACAGACCTTGTCACTCAGGACAGGAAGAGATACCCTGAACAGGCCGGGACATTCTGGACAGTCCCTGACACCTTGTACAACCCCAGAGACCCCAGAAAGGCCTGGGCAACCTTTCAGGCCCAGATACCTCAGACAGGCCCGGATATCACAGATAGGCTCAGACATGCTGGACAGGCCCAGATTCTCTGGATAGGCCTAGAAACCTCACATAGATCCAGAAACCCAAGACAGGCCTAGACACCACGCATAGGCCCAGACACTTAAGACAAAGCCCAGAAATCACAGACAGGCCCAAACGATCCTGACAGCCTAAGATACCCCAAAAAGACAGACTCATAAACCTCGAAAAGAAATAGACACACCAGAATGGCCTAA
Source organism: Carlito syrichta (assembly GCF_000164805.1). NCBI lineage: Eukaryota > Metazoa > Chordata > Mammalia > Primates > Tarsiidae > Carlito > Carlito syrichta. The sequence continues at coordinate 10,385 of NW_006968945.1, read as the reverse complement.
TCACCGTAGGCAGTTCCAGATACCTCAGACAGACCCAGACCACCTGGAAAGCCCCAGCC